>NW_024342468.1:1700822-1701444 GCF_902729225.1 Pteropus medius | reverse complement strand
TTGCTTCTGCAGAGCCCGGCTTCCTGTCCGTGCCCACTGGCACGTCTGGGTCACGCCCTCGCCTCACCCGAGAAGGGAGTCCGCGCCGCTGCGTTTCAGGCCATATTTTGTGGCCCCGTGGCCATTGGTGGCAGATACAGCCTAATTCGAGATGGCTGGCTCTGACCGGTGGGGCGGAAGGGTGGCCTCCGGCCGGCCCTGCTGACTGGTTTTGTCCTTGAACGTGGCGTGGGCTTCCTCCGGTGATCGGGTACCCAGGGAAGACACTGAAGCAGCCGGAGGCCCGTCTTGGCCTCGTTGGTGTACGTCTTTGCTCTGAGCGTGTCCGATGTTGATGTTGATCTTGATCTGTCGGGGCAGCACTCAGATCGTGTTGGGGCATCAGATGGGGGACCACCAGCGAGGGCATGTCCCCCTGCGGTGGGGAGTTTGAGTCAGACTCTAGCTTTTCACATTTGCTGCCTCTCCAGGAGCGGGAAGGATTGCTGTGCACCTTCCAACACCTGCCAGCCTGCCTTGTCGGCCAAATTACTGTGAGCCACCAAGTCACTTCACCCCTATAACACCCTGACCCCGTAGGCCCCCGCAACGGCTGAGGGAAGACCCGGGTCCCTGGTGCGCA
>NW_024342468.1:1694655-1700658 GCF_902729225.1 Pteropus medius | reverse complement strand
AGGTGCGGCCAATTTGCAGCCTTTCTGGTGACGAGATGCCACCGTGGCAAACGCGGCCCTCGTGGCACCAACCCGCCAAACCAGCCCCGACTTGGGGTGACTACGAGCATTTCGAGAGCCCCCCGTGCATCCGCGTGCCAGGACGCATGGGTCAGAGCGCAGCCAAAGCGCTTCCTTTTTTTTCGGAGAATTAATATTCTCATCACTAAATACACACGAAAGCCCCGACAATCGCCCAGCTTTTCGCTTTTGTTCAAAACTTGCAAGGAGTTGCCGAGTCGAAAGACTGAAGAGAAGCCTCGCATCCGAGGCCCTGAGCGGAGCGCGATCTCCTGGCAGCCTCGGCGAGCTGCCAGCCCCGTGCCGGGGAGGGTGGCCCCCGGGGGCCGCGGCCCGTTTCCAGCCAGTCTGCACGTGGTGTGTTTGCACTAGCCGAAGACAGCGCCTGGCTCTCTAAATAATTTACCGGTTGATTAATAGACTCACAGGGGTATAATTAGAGGAGGAGAGACAGTGGGCACAGTAACCAGCACAGTGCTTGGGGGAACAGGAGCCTTTATTTTTTTTAAAGAAAGTTTCTAGGGTGCTGGGCGTTTGAAGATAAGTTGGGAAGAGCTCAGTGCCTCTTCTCTTTTGAAGTGGAAATAGGACAGTTTGAATCCGTCGAGTTTAATTTTTCACAAGCTTTAGGGGCCCCGCAGTGCAATTCCCTTTTTATTATTGAAAAAAAAACCGCTACAGTTTTCTTTCATTTTTTTCTTCATACACACGCACACGCACACGCACGCACACACACGTATGCATGCACACACGCATGCACGCACACACACGTATGCATGCACATACACACACGCACACACGCGTATGCATGCACATACACACGTAAATAAAGCGGCGCCTACACTACCACCTGCATTATGCATGCACATACACACAAACACACACAGTCCAAGCGTAAATAATAAACACTTGAATTTACTCGTTCATTCAATGCACATTTTATTCAGTTTGCCTCCCCGGGACGTGTCCCCACATGTCCCCTGGGTGCCCCTACCCAGAGCCGCCACTGCGGGGTCACTGCAGCTTGATTAACGGACACCCCTGTAGTCTATGCATTGCAAAGGAGCCCTCACCTCGGTCTGACAAGGCTTTTGAAGTAGCTCCTTTTTTCAAGTCCAACTTTTGACTTTTCCGCTGGGACTGCTGCAGAGATTCCTTCTGGAAGGTAGGCACGGGTCTTCAGCGGGAGAGGGAGCCCAGCAGAGCAGCGGGCTCAGAGTGGCAGCTGCTTTCTGAGCCCAGAGGGCCTGTTAGAATGGTTAGAGAAAGGGGGTCAGCACCCCTGTTTATCAGCAGATTCCTGCCCCCAGAGCAGCCAGCTCCGTGTTTTTTTTAGCCTGGACTTTCATTGCAAAAATGCGTGTTGTGTCTCTACATTATTGAAATGATGCTTCTCCTAGGCATCTCCAAAAACTCACGAATCTTTTGCTTAACGGCCAGTCCAGTGGGGAGACTGAGGCGGCGAGGGGCTCTCGGTCCATTCATGCTGCCACTCAACGGACCGTCTCCCCTGGCCAGAGTGACTGGGGCTTGTCCAGTGCTGTTCCTACCAGCTGGCTGTGTTCAGCGGGGGCAGCCGCAGCCGCTTGGGCTGGACCGGACGTTCGGAGGGCTTGCTGTGTGTCAGGCTTCCGGACCATAAATAAAATGAAACAAAACCCAGTTTCTGGCAAGTCTAAGGTGAGCCCAGAAGTGCATGGTGTCCTTCTCACTCTGGCTGGAGGTGCTGGAAGCATCCCCCGCTCCGTGGGCAGCCCAGTGGCTTCCAACCCACTCAGCTGTGAAATCGTCTGTGACAGGCTGGACCCTGAGGCCCCAGCCTCCTCCAGCCAGGAGGTCTCCGCGCAGCCGTCCAGGCGGCCCCTCGCACACCCCAAGGCAGGTGCAGCTCAAACCCCCTTTTCCTCTGGGAATGTCCCTGACAGGAGCTGGCAGCGGCTCTTCCTCAAGGGGCCGTGAGTGGGGTCTGTGGAGGGGGAGGCTGCCCCCCATGACCTTCTGCAGCCCCTATACCTTGGACAGATCAGGGACACAGGACTAGCTGGGCTTTGTCAGCTAGAAGGTGGCTCTGAGGCTTCCTCGTGGGGAGCGTGGCATAGTTGTGATGGACGACGGGGGAGCGCGGGGCCCACGCCCTTCAGCTCCGCACCTGTCCACACTGCTCCGAGTGACAAGGGGACAGTGGGGGGGGGGAGTAGAGGGACACGGGAGGAGGAGAGGCGAGGGAAGAGTGTGAAGGGGGGCGCCGTTCCCATCTGCTCCCAGCCGCCCTCCCTGAGGCCATCCCGTGGGGTCCAGGTGACATGGCGCTCACCCCAGACCTCAGATGCACTCCCCGTGCCCCCACGACCTCGACCCCTCACCACCCCTGCTTTGGCCATGGTCGGGTTCCAGGAGGTGAGAGGGACCTCGTCTGGGACCCCCTGCCCCAGTGTCTCCCGTCCCAGCACCTGTCACTGCAGGTCTCGACTCATGCTGCCTGCTGGCCCGCTGTCTGCTCCGGTCCCCGGGTCCCCAGCGCCATGGCAGTAGGCCAGCTAGCGTTTGTGAATGAGCGAATGAGCACACGGCCGTTAGCCCAGACGGCATGGCGTGGCCATGCCAGCGAGGCCCGCCGGGGGCCCGGACGCCTCCCGCTGCTGCTTGCACTCCGTACAGGGGACACCCCTTCATCTTGGGAGAGCAAAGGGAGAACAGGTGATCGAAGGCAGCAGGTGGCCTGGCAGGTTTCTAGAGAGGTGGCTAGTGAGGGTCACAGCTAGACAGCCAAGGGACAGCGCAGGTTTGGGCTCAAGTCACACGCCTGCCAGTGTGTGACGGGGGGAAAGCCACGCGGCCTCTCAGGGCTGCGGCTTCCTCACCGGTGAGGCGTGCTTTTCACATGTCGGAGCCATCAGTTTGCTAGGTGTGTAAGGTGAACTGTGTCTGTGCAATGTTTAGCGCAGTCATGGCATGTCGTGGGCCATGGATCGGTACTTATCAATATCGGTGTTGGCTGTCGTTGTAGAGCGAGGTGGTGCTGGCGGGCCCATCGGGCACGCACACGGCTCATATGTGGATTTTTTTGTGTTTTCCTATTTTCCTGTGACTGCATCCAGCTTCGGGTGTCTAGTCCCTGTAGTAACGGGAACTGACAAAGGCCCAGTTTCCCACAGCTCTGGTGCTCCGGGTACCATACCTGCCCTGCGACTCAGTGGCATAAGGTGACAACTGTTGTATCGTGCCATGGACCAGGTTCCGTGGACCAAGATTTCCAGAGGGGCATGGCAGGGAGGGCTCGGCCACCCACCGGACGTGGGCTCAGTGGGCGTAACTCGAGTGGCAGGTGATAACTGGGCTGGATCGCCCGGGCGCCAAGTCGGTCCCGGGCTCTGCTGTCCGCTCAGTTCCCCGTCCTCCCCGCTTTGCTGTGCTGAGGCTCATACGTCCGAGACCTTCTTCATTCCCACGCCTGGTGCAGGGACCCGCGGTGCTGGCTGTGGCTGGCTTGGGCTGCCTCGCAGCATGGCGGCCGCAGATGCACCCGCCTTCTTCGCAGTGGCTGGTTTCCCCAGAGCAGACACCCCAGGGCATCCAGGGTGTTTGGGCGGAGGGTGGAGTAAGCTGAAAGGCATCTCACGACCCAGCCCCAGAAGTCCCAGAATGCACTTCTGTCTGACTGTACATCAGGCCGGTCAGTGAGACAGGCCCCCCTCTCGGTGGGAGTGGGGCTCAGGACTGGCTGCATCCCAAGGCCATGTGAAGGACGGACAGCCTTGTAGACTCTCAGGAGCTGGGTGGCGGCGTGACCTCACCTGCAGGGGCTCACTGACAGGCGAACCCCAGCTGGGGCTAAGGCCACTGACTCGAGGGCGTGCAGTCACACAGAGTGGGGGGCCAAGCTTGCGTTGCTCCTCCCCTTGAAAGACAGGGAGGGGGCGCAGAGATGGGGCGCAGAGACTGCGCGTGTGGCCCCAGGCCCAGATTGCCTGGCTCTGAAGCCCAGCCCCAAACCTGTCAGCTGTGTGGCCTTGGGCAAGTTGCTTCCTCTCTCTGTGCCTCGTTTTCCTGACCTGCAAAATGGGGTTGATATGAAGATGACTTGAATTCATGCTTGTCGAGGACAAAGACATGCCCAGAGCAGAGCTGAGCTCCCGGTGAGCACCGCAGCTCACCTGCTGGTTAGATAGGGCACCATCGTACCTCCTCCATCCCACAAAACCGGGCTGTGGCTGGTTCCTAGTTTCCCGGGAGCTGCTGACTCCTCACAGGTCACGTGGCCATTGGCATTCTCACTGCCCTTGAGATGTGGGGGAGATGACTCGTGCTGAGCCTGAACTCATTAAAATGGAGGAAAACCGTGTTCAGCCCTTTGATCTGCAGAGTAGGGTCAGTAACATGACACCGTTGCACTTTGGAACAATCCGGTCCTCACGCAGACTGGTGGACCTCTCTCCGCATTCCACATACTTTCAGATTCCACTAAAAGACGTAAAAATGCGTTTTAAGAAAAGGCTACCTGATTATTAAGTTGTTATGTAGATTGTGGGTAAGTGAGCATTTTTGTTAACAGCCTTATTAATTTGCTAAGCGAAGCACTGTTTATTTATAGAAGAATGGCTATTTTTTCCCCACTTAAAGCTTTATTAGCGAGACGAGCATAAGTGCCCACTGTTGGAGGATGGCCTCACAGCTGTGGACGCGTCCACCGTGTGTGGGCCCCTCGATCTGACCTTCGCCCTGTGCCAGAGTAGGCGTGGCAGGGAGGGGAACGGTAGGGCCTGATGGGAGGGGGGCAGCTGCCCTCAGGGGGCCAGCAGCACAGAATCGAGCCTAATTGGTAAGAGCCCCAGGGCTAATGTACGTTTCTAGACTTGAAAAAAAAATCCCACATTCCAAAAATTGTGATTTCCAGGCACTGCTGTCTGCCAAACAATCTGAGCTGTTCTTGTTAAGCAATAGAGACTTTGGGAACTTAAGTCTCAGAAGACATCTGTCCCCCTGTGCCTGGGACACCCGGGCCCGTGACACGAGGGCTTGTCTGGGGCAAGTGACTGGAGTTCACAAGGGGCTAGCGGGATGCAGGGCTCATTCTGTCCTGAGGAACGGCGGTGCCCAGCTAATTAGGACAATCTCTGGATTACCACCCTTCCAGGGCTTAGAGATGCTGCTCTGTTTATCAAGTGCTCACTTGGGGCGCAGTACTCATGATCTACCAGCAGGTGGCAGTAAATAATAAACAAACAGCATCACTAAAGGCACCAGCCAGGCCGGGCGCTGCTGGCGCTCACTGCAGGTCCTTCTCAGAGAATCGTGACTTCCGGCTTCCACAGCGGGGGCGGGGGAGGGGGCTTCAGGCCTCGGCAGCCGGGAGTCAGTACCATCCAGGGGGCAACAGTCGTCCAGGAACGGCAGGAGTTTAGCTGTCACTGAATTACAGGGACAGTGGGGCCCCAAAGGGCCCAACCCATGTCCTGGACGAAGCCCCCAGCGTTCCGGGGAAGAGACGTGTGTGGGGTGGGGAAGCATCAGTATGTGGACGAACGTAAAAGGGAAGTGGCCCCTCTTCCTCCTCCAGAGGTTTCGTTTCTCAGGCTCTCCACTGGTCCCCTCGGGAGCGGGCGGGCCCCAGGGGCTGTGCTGGGGTGTCAGGCAGGGGGAGAGGAGCAAACTCGGAGTCTTCCACGAACCCGACAGATAGCCGATGGCACCTTCGCCTTGGTTTCCAGGGGGTTCGAAGAGGGAAAGAAGCTGCGGGGCAGTCACGGGGTGCGTGCGCGTGTGTGTGTGGACATGCGGGGTGTAGAGTGTGCGTGTGTGCGCGAGTGTCTAGATGTGCGTGTAGGTGTGTAAGTGCACGCGTGCAGCAGAAGCATAGGTGTAGGAGTGTGTGTAGATGTGTGTGCAGTGGGTGTAGCATGGGGGTGTGCAGGGGCGTTGCAGGTAAGTGATGGGTGTGTGAGT
>NW_024342468.1:1671925-1694590 GCF_902729225.1 Pteropus medius | reverse complement strand
GTATGGGGTGTGTGTGGGGGTGTGTGGGTTTCTGAGTGTGTGCAGAGGTGTGTGCAGGGAGCGTGCAGGGCCGTGTGGCGAGACGCTCAGCCTCTGACTTGCCCTGGCGTGGTAGGAGCGTTACGAGGCTCTCTGGGGTCGTCAGCCAACTTTGGCTCTTTCTCAGCTTTAAGCTCCTGCGGAGGGAGCTACTTCCTTTTCTCCACTTTAGTCCCAGCCTTTCTGGGTCAGCTCCAGCAGCCGGCACCGTGGAGCTCATCCCTCCCTGGGGCCCTAACTGGTGGGCGGCATGCAGGAATGCGGGCGTGGACAGCAGGAGGGCCGAGGCGGGGCGAGGCAGGGCTGGAGCGAGAGTCCCTTCTGCCCTCAGCCAGGAGCTGCCCCAGGTGACCCGTCCGGACCCTCCCTCCCTTCTACTCGTCAGCTCTGGGATGAGGGAGCCTGCGGCGGGGGAGGTGGGGGCAGGACTCTAAAACAGGAACCAGAGGGCGGGCCGGGTGTCCTGGGTGGGGCAGGGGACCTGGCAGGGTCCCTGTGGGGCCTGGGCGCCTCTCACCTGTGACCATGCTCCTGTCCACCCCCGTGCCAAGCACACCCACCCGGCCGGCAGAAAACAAACGGGTTGAGATTCTAACGACCTCGAGGGCAAAGCGAGGACCGCCACCTTTTATGGAAGATTCCGAGAAAGAAAAAAACCCCAAACCACGTGGAGTGGCTTTATGGAATAATAGGACGTTCCTGTCTTGCATTTTGCTAAATTTAGGGTTGATAGGACAGCCGGAGAGGTAGCCCTTGGCAGCAGCCTGTGCAGGGCTGAGATGTTAACTGTCAAGTCCAGGAATCCTGCCCGAGGCACCTGCGTCGATGGAGAAAGACTTTAGACCTCACCGAAAATCTGTCTGAGCAGAGGATGAAGGGCGAATGGACAGCATTATCAAGGAGACGTCAGACTCCGGGCAGAACACAGCGGGCCAGACCTGCCGCGAGGAAGCTGCGTTTTTGCTCAATAGGCTGGTCAGACCTCGGCGGGAAATGTGAGTCAGTGGCCTGCAGGAAGAGGAGGAGGCGGCAAATCCCGGGCGCAGAGCAGAAAGCCTGCTGCGGGCGACTCGGGCAGCCGGGGCAGGGTCTTGGGGCTTCACCCTTCAGCGGCTGGGGAGGGACGCTCGCTGGCAAGGTCGGTGGCCTTGGAAGGAGGCGGGTCAGGGAGTTTCCCAGTCCCCTTCACCTAGACCTTATGGGGGTCACAGAGGAGACCACTAGCGTTCCAGAGCCTTCTGTGCTGAGAGAGGATCCCGGAGCCTGCCTGGCCTCGCACCCCGCCCCAGGCCCTGGGGAGGCGCAGTCCCCTTGGCTCTCCCAGGGTTACCCGAGGGGGCGGGTCTGGGCAAACGCCCCGCCCATGACGCCAGGTCCAGGGCAGCGCTTCCAGGGAGTGGGGGGAGGGACAGAAGACAAAGGCCCACCCAGCAGCCAGGGCCCCCAAGTTAGAGCCACGTACGGGGCTCAAGGATGGCCAGCCTTCTGGGGAGATCTCATCCTTTGTCTCTTTGAAAAGCTCTCTCTCAGTGGCTGTTTCAACCTCGTTTAGGCATTTAAATAGTTTCCTTTTTTAAAAAATATATATACCTTTAAATGCAAGGCTTTCGACATGTATAAAAAGTGGAGAGAATAAAATCATGAGCCTGCACGGAGCCATGCCCAGTATAAGGAACCCCCTCGTGCGCGTGGGCCCCCCGCCCCCGTGTCCAGAACCCACTCGCAAGACACCTCCCAACAGGACCATTTTGAAACAAATCCCAGCTGTCAACACGTATCCTCTTGATGCCTCTTTAATTCGTGGGTAGGTGCGGTGTAGACGAAGGGGATGCCGAGGGCAGGACCCCCAAGAGCGGGGCCTCCCACGGTGATCTTCCATCTCGGGGGACCGTCCTCCAGTTCCCCGTGCATGAGCATTTAAGGAACCAAAGAGCCTTTCGGTTTTTGGAAATGGTACTTGTTCATTCATTCATTCATTCATCCAGAGTGTGTGTTAAGTGTCCGCCGTGTGCCAGGGGCAATGTCGGGTGCTGGGGTAGGGCAGTGAGCCTGACTTTATGGGGGTCCCTGATTTTGGTGGGTGGGGCGAGCGTGGAAAGACAGGTATTAATAAAAACAGCGCCAGTTATTACCGCGTCACGACCGTCTGCCCTCCCGGGGGGCAGTGCTTACCTGAGCCCCGGTTTCCTGGCGCTCTGGCGGCGGGAGGCCTGGTCGGGCTTCGGCTCCATGTCGGAACCAGTGTGAGCCTTCGCCTCCTTCCCCAGCCTTCCAGAAAGGTGCCTTTCCCTGCTCCAAAGACCTCAGCACTTCCTACATCCCACATCTGTGACTTTCCTGCTGGGATGGTGCTGACACGTGCCCTGGTCCCGACTCCAGGACCCTGAGCCCCATGATGGATTGGGTCTAATTCTTGGGGCACCAGTGGAGGCCGCTCTCTCTCTCTCTTGCTCTCATTCTCTCTCTCTCTCTCTCTCTCTCTCTCGTGCATGCACGTGTGTGTGGTGCGTATGCTGTGTACGTGTGGCTATATGTTTAAATTACGTCATACAAGTCATTTACGGACCGTTTTCCCATTTGACATTCTGTCATAGATTTCACTCCAAGTTAACATTAATAGAAATGATTTTTAAGTTACATAACGTTTCACAGATGGAGCATTCTTTACTTCACCTGTGCACCCCGACGGACACTGCAGATCGCGCCCAGTTGTCACCATCGTGAACAGCGCTGGAATGAGCGTCTTCATGCATGCACCTTCTCTCGTCTGTGCTTTATACCTCAGGTGTAGATTCTCACAAATAGGATTGGTGGGTCAAAAGGTGTGTACATTTCAACTCTTGATGAAAATTGAGAAACTGCTTCTGGAAGTCTTTGCCAACTTAACAGGCCCCCGCTCCCCACACAGCGCCCCCGGCCATAAAACGTCTCTGAGTTTCTATCTGGTCCCCTGTTCCTCCTGAGAGTCAGATGTTTCCCCGGCCGAGAAAGAGGCTGGCTAGGACAGGTCACATAAGCCACAACCTTCTGGGGCCTTAGTTTCTCAGCTTTGAAATGAAGGAGGTCAGTGGGTGACCGTCCAGGCCCTGCGCGCTCTGGGTCACCAGGGCGCCGAGCCCCGTGAGCAGCCCGCTGGTGCGGGAGAAAGCCGGGGCTGGGCCGCCCCGCCTCGCAGGAGTGCGACTGCTTCCACGCAAGACGCGGCTGCTGTGGAAACCCGTCAGGAACCAGTGGCCCCTCGAACAGCCGAGGCCCGGACGGGCCCAGCGGACCACTAGGCAGCAAGCGGATCACCCGCTGGGCCTCCGCTGCCGAGGACAAGCCACTTCCAGGCCACGTCACTCTCCCCAAGTCAGAGTCAAGCTCAGATGTCGGACTTCGTGCTCGTCATTGAAGGGTCCTGTATTCTTGCCAGTGGCTTCATCATCGCCATCCGATGGGACCCTGCACAGACTTTTAGAAAGAACTCAAATTGATGGCCGGAATCGACCGTGAGTCGTCTGCAGAGCCCACAGCAGCCAGGGACGCAGGTGTCACAGAGGAGGACGCTGACGTTCAGGGAGGTCCCATGGCTGTCAGGCGGAGCCTTTAAGGAAGGAATTCAGGGAAGCCCAGAGTTGAGTTTTCTGGGTTTTAGTCTAAGGAGCTCTCGTTAAAAGCAGCTGCATCGCAGCCCCGGAACCCCAGCCTCCGGCAGCAGCCCGCCCACCGTCCCGGGGTGCAGAGGGAGAGACGGGCGTCCAGAGTCTCGACGCTGTCGGGCAGGACTGGGACACGAGAGGGACGCGAAGAGCTCTCGGAACCTCAGCCGGCCTCCCACGCACGGGCACTGCCGGAAGCTGATGGCATCTCTCAGGGGCCCAGGACTCCCGAGGACCTGAAGGGCACTGTGCTTATGGGGTCAGCAAAAGACGCTTTGTTTTTTCATAGAAACTTGGAAAGCTGGTGCTCTTAGCAGCTGATTTTTATTTGGGGGTCCTCAGCCCGAGCTTTACGGGAAGGTCCATTTCTGCTCTGGGAGCCCGCGGTGGCCGCTCAGAAACCAGTGCTGTGTTAGCCACATCCCTGGTACCTGGGACCCCAAGTCCGGACTCCGTTGGCTGATCCCAGAAAATGAGCTTCCCATGTGCAAATGCAGATCCTGAGATCCGCATTAACCTCGTGTGTTCATTGAATAAATCTGCAGCAAGGGCCAACGTACGTCCCTTCCCAGATGGCCTGGTGTGGCCTGAATCCCCTTCCTCCAGAAGACCTGGCGGTGCCTCCCTACCCCCACTTCCCGCAGAGCCCTCTGCTCCGACCACGCTGGCCCTTCCTCTGTTCCCTGACCGTGGCGAGGTCATGGCAGCCCGGGGCCTTTGCCCTGGCCGTCCGCTCGGCTGGGACACTCCTCCCCAGGTCTTCACGTGGCTGGACACGCCGTTCAGACCCCAGCCAGACGCGACCTCCCATCGCTTAGTGTGTTTCTTTGCAGTGTTTGTGACTGTCTGAAATGGTTACTCGCCTGCGTTTGCCTGTCGCCCCGGCTGGAACGTAGCGGCAGGAGGGCAGGGCCCTTGGCTTCTTGCTCGCTGTGTAGCGCGGTGTCGTGTGGCAGAGCCTGGCACAGCACGAGCGCTCAATGACTGTCCCTTGAATGAATCACTGGGAAAGGCTGACCTCTGTATTAGTCTCTTATTTAGGTGAAAATATCCGTAAACGTTTGGAGAATAACTGGATCAGAAAGCTCTACGGCAGATTCTTAGCCATGTTGTTTTTAATCTGTTTTCATCCTGACAGATGACGCGCGGTTTGTGGGTCAGAGGGCAGACCTGTTACTCATTCAGGCAGTGATCTCAGCGCTGGTTCTCCACGCCCCAATTCCTCAGGGCGATGTGGGGACACGTGCACCGGGGTGTCGCACAGGGCAGGAGTCCTAAAATCATGACCCGGGGCTTGTAGAGGGCAGCGGGGCCCAGCCCTGGCAAGAACAACTCCTGGGGGTCAGCGGGGCCCACCAGGCTTACAGCCCCTGGAATGCGAACAACAGGCCGGGGACAGAGCCCCCTCAAGCCCTCCGCGGGCCTTTGTCTTTAACCGCCCAGGCTTGTTTGGGGTGGGCCAGCCTTCATCGGAGGAGCCAGCGGCCTGTGCTCAGAACAGCCTACCCCTGGGGGAATCATGAGAAGATTCATAGAATCTTGTTGCCCAACACACATCTCCTGAATCAAAAAGTACCAACCCCCATCTTCGAGCGGCTCCCACCTGCCCGGAACTTTGTATGCAGCATGGACCCCATGGCGACAGAGCCTGTCACCCTCTCTTGGCGGATGAGGGAGTTGAGACTCAGAGAGGGTGAGGGACCCACCAGAGGTCCGTCGGCAGTAAGGGCAGGGCTGAGACGGGGCCTGGGATGTGTTCGCACACTGAGCCCGTGTTCTCTGTCACCTGGGCAACTCGGGCTGGTCAAGTCGAAGGGACACTTTCGCAAAGAGAAACGTCATGTTTTTCTTCCATACCTACCACGGGCACTGTGTCAATCATGGAAAAATAAGATGGACGTGGTCTTTCGTCCCCATGGAACCCACCTTCCTTTGTGAGAGGCAGACATTACACAGGAAACTAGCCAGGGACGCAGGTGCTGACGTGGTGGGGGCCATCTCGGAGGGGATGTTCTCTGGGGCCCGAAAGCTGAGTCCAAGGCTGGCCCAGCCCGGCGGGAGGGACGGGCGTCCTGGATGGAGGGGTCTGAGCGTGCTGGTGAGTCGAAGGCCTAGGGCAGAGCCGCCTGGACAGGAGGCGGAGTGGGACCTCGGGAGCCCAGTTGGCCGTGGGGGAGGGGCTGCTCCTACTGCCCCCCCGGCACTGGGCCTCACAGCAGGTCTGGTCGGGAAGAGGCCTGTTAGCTGAGCCGACGTCTCCCTCACGTTAAGTAGCCGACTGTTCTCATCCCCCGCCCAGGTCCCTCTTCTGTTCTTTCCTGGACAAGAGGCTGAAAGACGAGAGAAAGAACAACTCTAGGGCAAGTGACTTGGAGCGGGTTTTCTGGCTCTTTGGTGACAGGGGTGTCCCCCAGCACGTCGCGGTCGTGGAGGGAAGCCGGCATCGGTGGTCTTCCTGTGCCTCTCCCTGCCGCGTCCACCTGGCTGTCAGGCCGGGGGCCTTTGGGAAGGTCTCACCTGTGCGCATTAGGGCCACTTGCCTGACCCCCCGATGTGGTAGCTGGGAAACCAGGTGTCCCCAGAGAAGCCACCAAACGCTCCCTCACTGCTCTGGGAGACCAGCCCGTCGTGGGGCCACGTCCACGGCAGACAGCGGTGCTATTTACCGAGTATTTCTGGGAAAATGAGTGCAAAGCGCAGGAAACGCAGTGCAAATTGCTACATAGGACATTTAATGAGTCTGAGAGGAGAGAGATGAATTTCAGGAAAATGTCAATTGTGCTATGTAAACGAGAGGCTTCTCCGTAAGACTTTATTTCGGTCTCTGGTTACAAGTAGAGCTGAGACCCTTAAGAGCTTCGATGCTGCACATCAGAGGCGCGAGGTGGCTGTGGCTCGGAGGTTGGCAGAGAGCCCCCGGCCCCCACGTGGCCCATTCAAGGAGCACGGAGCTGGGGCTGGTGCACGTCCGTGATGAGGCTTTTGCTGCAAAAACTGGATTCTCGGGCGGGGGCGGGGGGCAGGACTATCCCACTGCCAATGGGTGTGGTTATCTTGTCAAGGTCAGGGAAAGATCAAGGTCAAGGTCACCCTTGTCCCATCTCAGGCAGCCACATTCTTCTTGTCACCAAGACCATGGAGGGACCTGGAAAAGGGCAGCCAGAGTCTTGTCCACTTAAACCCGACTCTTCCCTAGTTCAACTCATGGTCAAGTACAGTTGGGAAGCCCACAGGCCATGGAGCCTGCTGCACGTTCCCATTGGGTCAGGAGATGTGCCCAGGACGGCAGAGTCTCGATCTCTTGTCTCCCTTTGTCTGCAGTCCCTGACGGCATCATCATGAAGGTGCTGGGCGATCGCCTGACCCAGCACGACTGCATCCAGAAAGGGTGGGTGATGTACGGCTTCCCCCGGGACCTGGACCAGGCGCACATGCTGAACACCCTGGAGTACAAGCCCAACAGGTGAGCTCTCCTCGTCCGGCCGGGCCCACACCTGCGCCGCCTCCAGGGCCTCGGCCGACGAGACCCACCCGGCAGCTTCCAGTGTACAAGAGCCTTCGCTTGTTTCTGACGTAGAGCGTCTCACCCATCCCCATTCCCGGCCACCACCCCATTTGTCCTATGAACTTGGAGGCTTTGTCACCTGGCTGGACCTGAACTTCCCCACCTGTAAAATGACAGTGCATACGAACAGTCTTCCCTTCCTCATGGGGTTGTCGTGCGATCGACTGAGATTTTCTTCTACTATTTTTACAGTTTTGTTTTTTACATCGAAGTCTTGGATGCCCGTGACGTTTATTTTGACATGGATATGCAGTCTAATTCTTTTCCCCCAGATGGTTAGCCATTTGTTCCAAAACAATGTCGATTCTTGTTGAACGTACTGTCCTTCCTTCACTAACTTGAACTTGAGAGCACAGCGCAATCATGGCCATTGTGGAAATAAACAAAGACCACCCCAGTGAAAACGAGCAAAGGCTATTACGTCAGAGTTTGCTGACAGGGGTGTCGCACGCCTCCTCCCTTTTGGCAGTGACTCGAAGGCAGGCAGAGGATCAGGAGAGCATTCTAGGGGAAAAAGGAAACAGTTTGGGGTACCCTGATGGAGACTGCAGATCCCGGGGGGAGGACTGAGGTAGCCAATTAGAAGTGGGGTGTCCTACATGCTTGGTTAGGGGAGCGTATTTGAAGACGTTTTCATTCTAAACTTCTATATTCTTGCATATTAGAGAATGTCTTTCTGTTATCTTTATTTGTAAACACCTAGCAAAGTAGAGAATTCTTTGGGCCCATTCCTTACCCCTCAGCGTCCCGGATCGGTTCTGTACTGTCCCTCTGACACCTCTAGGGTTGCAGCAATGTCTGAGGTTGTATCCCATTATAAATAATTTGCCTCCTCTGTCTGGATGCTCATAGAATGTCTGCCTGCCTGTCTGTCTGTTTGTCTGTCTGTTTATTTACATTCAGCAGGCCTCGTCTCGGTCTCGGTTCTCTTAATTACTTTCTGTGGAACATTATGAATCTTTTCTGGTGACATTATTTTGGGAGAACTTTCTTGTAGTACACAATTCATATTTTTCTGGTTCCTTCGCTCAGAGTTCTTATTCAGGAAGACCGATTATGTGTGCGTGTTGGATATTTATCATCTGTTTCTCGTAATGACGACTTTTTTCTAGCAGCTTTTATCTTTTTCCTTTTCTGTATTATTTTCTCAAATCCGTCCGGCATGATAACTTTATTTTCTCTCGTATTTATTTCTCGTGGCTTCTAATTTATTTTTCATTTCATGCTTTTATGTTTCCCTTAATTTTTTCCCCCTAACTTTGTCAGCTTTCTTTCATCTTTCTTACTTTATCTCATCACCTTTTCTTTGACTTTTTAAATATCAGAGGCTGTTCTCTCTAAATTATTTTGAGCACATTGATAAGGCTTTATCTAAAATATTATCTTTCCTGGAATAATTCTTTCAGGCAGTGGTCATTGTCTCTCTGTCTCTGTCTCTGTCTCTCTCTCTCTCTGTCTCTGTCTCTCTTTTTTATTTTAGGACTCTTTTTTGGTAACGTCTATACCTGAGTCCCAAGATGGATACATTTTGCAAATCATTTGTCTTCGAATAGGCCTGTCGTTTGTCTAAGCATAGCGCGAGCTGGTATGTCAGTATTCTATGGCTGCTGTAATGAATCGCCACAAACTTGGTGGCTTGAAGGACCCAGCGTACTGTCTTACAATTCAGTGAGGCTAAAATCGGTATGTCTGCAGGGCCGCCTTCCTTTCCGGAAGCTCTCAGAAGAATCTGTTTCCTTGCCTTTTCCAGCTTCTAGAGATTGCCCATTCCTTGGGTCAGGGTCCCCTATCTCCAGGGTCAGCGATGCTGGGACACACTGACCCTCTGTAGTCACGCCTCCCTCTGACCAGAGCTGGGAACGGTTCTCAGATTTTAAGAACCCGGGCAGGAGGGGTGGGGGACACCTAATGAAGCCACATCAGCATCCTGAGCGTAATTGCATCTGCAAAGCCCCTCTGGCCCTGTAAAGAACCGATTCACAGATTCTGGGGATTAGGAGGCGGGCCTCTTGGCGGGAATGTTATGGTGCCCTCCACCCTCGGGTCCTCCCAAACCGTCTTAACTTCTATCCCTGGAGTCAGGGCTGGAGAGCTTCCTGCTGGGGGCCCCACAGGCCCCAGAGCTTCCTGTCGTACACTCGGGTGGTGGCCGAGTTTCCAGGGGCCTCAGCCCCAGAGGCCCGGTCCACCCTTCATTCCCGGTAACGTATCAGACTCCGGCGTCAGCAGTTAGCGTCTGTGCGAACCCCTCACCCACTTGAAGGAGAAAGACGGGGAAATGCAGAACAAACCACCCCCAGGGAAGCCTGTGGGACAAGTGTGGGGGGGGGTGTGCCCAGTGCTCATTTTTCCAGAACCCCTCAACCCCAAGGGCAAAACACCTACCATTGATCGCCTCAATTTCACCCCCCACGCTAATCTCTGCCAGGACTGTGAGCCCAGCGGGAGACCCCGGGTTCATTCAAAGGCGGACCGGGAAGAGGAGTCCAGACGGGAGAGCCTTCGATGGAGGGCCGGCTTGCAAGGGAATGGAGTAAAAAAATCAATTTCTAAAGACTTGGTAAATAATGCCAATTTAATTTATTTGACCCTCGGGCAGAGGACAGGCAGGGGAGAGAAGGTGTTTGCTTACGATGCAGATTGACTCGCATGCCGCTGTTTCCTGCCCGTGCCTATTTCTCGCCCATCCCTGGGGTGTATTTTCTCCCCTCCCTCATCTCCGACTGGTTCGTTTCCTCCAGCTTTGTGTTCACTTCCACGTTTTAATGATTCATTCCGAAAGTCATGTTAGCCGTAAACCTTCAAGTCCAGATACGGGCTTAGGAAGAGACATACCCTAAAAGGAGCCCACCGAGCACTGGGCTGGGTACCAGGGCTGGAGCCCGGGCTCTGTCACGATGCCAGTTATACAGCACCCTGGCTGCGGTGTTCTGCTTCAGACACGACGAGGAAATCTTGACAGAATTATAGTCTAGAAATCAATCTGGGAATACGATACGGAAATCTATAATTCAGATATGAAAACAATCTGCAGAGGCTCTTGTTTTAGGAGGGTTGGATGAAATGAGATTAAAATAAATTTACATATATATCAATTTTATTATGAAAATATCGTCGCACTAGTAAATAGAATTATTGGGGAAGGGCGAGCCGCTCTGTGTATTGGATACAGAAATAGACCTCTTCGGTTTATCAGAAAGCAAAGTTATTCTCTCCTTGTCAGATATAAATCTCTTCTTAGATTTATAGCTAATATATAGCTAATAAATGGGCGGTGTTTTGCTTGACTCCTGCCGCATAAACCCACGGTGGGTAATGCTAAATTATTTCCCTTTGAGCAACATCAGTCTCTTGATCCCAACATCACACGGAGGGAGAAGCAGATGAGGGAATCGATGTGTCAAAAAGAAGGAGAAAAAGTTATTTGAGAACAAATACAATGGGCTATAAAGTTTGTTAAAAACGTAATAATAATAGTGAAAAAATTAAAAAGGGAGAAGAAGAAAGAAACAAAGAGAGAACTATCCAGGGCTACACCCGGAGACCCACCCTGTGCCTGGCTGCGAAATAATTCATCTCATGCTGCAAGTTTGTAGCCTGGCATTTTCTTTTAAAATTAATGTTTGCTCTAGAGAAGGGAGCACAGGGTTCTGACTGATGTCGGGAAGTTTGCAGCGCATCAGACAGACTGGATGTTTTCTTTCTTTCTTTCTTTCTTTCTTTCTTTCTTTCTTTCTCTTTTTTCTTTCTTTTTTGCGTCCTCCTTCCCCTCTGTGCTGCAAGGAGCCGCCGGGAAAGCCACGGCCTTGACCCTCCTCCCGCTGGCTGCGGCATCGGGCTGGGCGGGGCGAGGTCTAGGTTACGTTCCACCGCCCGGGCCCGGTCAGAGCCGCTGCCCCTGCTGCTCCGTGTCTCAGAAATCCCTGGGGAAGAGGGCTGAGCCGGTGGCCGTGGAATTCAGCAGAGCGGCTGCAGGATTTTATTAGCGTTGTGTTCTGTACTATATCGCTCTTTCTCCATTCCACCGATTCAGTTTCGGGACTGTGAGGAGGTCACCCAAGGGTGATCTTTTAGACGGGTTCATTTGTATCCCAGGTCATTTTGTGCAAATTGGGACATGCTCTGTAGGTTCCTGGGAGACTCGGTTTTGAATTTTTATTTATTATTCTTTCTTAAACTAGATGGTTGTGTGTCCCACACCCAGAGGAGCCCCGAGGGGGTTCGGTTGTCCCCGAGAAAGCAGTGACAGCTCTCTCCTTACTGCGTTTGGCTCCCAGTTGGTTCTGGGGCCATCGTTGGCTTTTGCTAAGCAGACAACCCTTTCCTCCGAGGAGGGGATGCAGGCTGGCCAACACGGCCCCCGCCGGGAGGGTGGGGGGCAAGCCCGGCCCCTCCACGCAGGCGGGTCTGGAAGATTCCCAGTTCCAGGCCCTTGAAGCCAGCCCTGGTGGCCCCGTCCCAGGCTGAGGCCGGCCCAGAATGTTCTGTCCAGGTTGCTCCTGGTGCTGACAGATGCCTTTCTCGCCTTCCTCCCTGGCTGTGCTCCGCCCCCGTTCTGCCTTGTTCCTGGGTGAGTCTCTGAGGTACTGTCTCTGCCCCATCATCTTTAACCATCATCCTCATCCTCATCCTCAAGAATGATGGTGCTACTGAGTGCCAATCACGCGCCCGCTTTACATGTCAGTTAATCCATTAGACCGCCCCAAAACGTAAGTCTGCTCAGTAAAAGGCGCCTGGGCTCCAGGAAGCTGGGTCCACTGTCCCTTGCCCCGGGCCTCGGGAGAGGGAGACCAGCCCTGATGGCAGCTCTTTGCCCTGTTCCTTTGTATCCTTTCCACAAAGCCGTTAACATTTATCCCTGCTCCCTGGCCAGCCGGCTTGAAAAAGCGACATTTTACCTCAGTTTTCTTATCTGCCAAATGGGACGTTAAGCTCTACTCTTTCAGCTTGACAGTACTACTGCCGTGGAAAGGAAATAAGTTACACGCTCATACCCCCTAAACAGATACAGTGCTGATTTGTCTACGTGTCAGAAGCGTGAACACATTACGACCATCACCCATGCCATTTCGAATTCCCGTTGCATAAAGAGTCTGAAATGGCAAACGCTCTCTGAAGGGACGAGCTAGGCAGTGTTTGCTACATCTGCCCGCCGTGGGTTGGTACACCTGCCATGTCATAGTCTCTAGTAGCTATCTGTCTGCTTTTCTTCCTTACAGAAGACCTTAAAGACTCTTGGAGTGGGGGTGGGATTGGGGAACCACCTGGCACGTGGCATAGGAGAAAGACCCTGAAATAGACAAAGACGAAATGGCCCTTTTGTCCAGGAGGACCGCATGGAGCCCGGCAAACTGGAAAATTGCGATCGGGGCATTTCACGATATCGATAAATTATTCTGCCGAATGCTGGTTTGCTTTCTTGATTTCAACTATGCTAAATTTAAACGATGGAACATTATGGTACATTACGCAAGTCAAAACCGAACTGGCATTTATGTGCCAGAGCTCTCTAATTTTTCTTTAAGCCCTTGTTGCTTTTTAGTTCCACATGACACTGTGTTTTCGGGGACAACACAATGAGACCCTTGGATAATGGCTTTGCCACCCCTCCTGCGCCCCAAAGTGAGAAGGATGCTGCTACCTCTTAAAAGGACAGCAGCAGGACCAAGGAAAGATTTAAATGCAAAACAGAGGATTTCTTGCCTCTCCCTCCCCCTCTCGCTCTTTTTTTATTACCACTTGGTCCTTCCAGGAAGCTCTGGTATTTCCGAGGCTGATCCTTACCGGATTAGGGATAATAAACAGCCCGTTAATGGAGGCCTGAACTAGGAAATGGAGTTGCCATCGGCGGCAGAACGCAGCGGCTGGCTGAGGTTAATAACTCCATTATTCCAGCTCTGGGCCACGCCGCCCGATGAGCAGCGTGTTAGCCTTCTCTTACTCCTCATTAATTGAGCTAATAGAACCCGGGTGACCCTGGCTTGCTGGCGTCATCCAGACGTGGGCTGGAATACATATCATGGACTGCGTGCCAACGGGGCTTTGTTTTTGGGAGAGAGGTCTTTCTCGAAGGTCGGTGAGCCGCAAGGCTCTTCCTGATGGCGGAGTCCCCACGCAGCCGTCTGCACCCAGGGACCCCAGGGCGCTCTGCGTGCGTCACATGAGGATGGTGCGGTGAGGGCCCGCTCCTTCCGTGGGCTCTTCTAGGCATAGGTTCCAAATGAACCTTGGAGGGGGTCGCCATCATCTTGACAAAGCGTCTGGGGTCGAGGGGGAAAGGGAGGCGTGGCACGTGCCGCGGGGGGAGCAGCGACAGGCCCTGGCCTTGTCCCTCCTGGTTGTCCTCTTTCGGCACCGGGCAGCCATCTGTCTCGGCCGTCCTTCCCCCGCCCCCAAGTCTCCTAATGGCTCTATGCATGTCGACAACAGTTTTGCCTTCTGCTCTCTGGGTAGGGGGTCCGAGGGCGCCCCTTCCACGGCTGAGCCTCAGTTTCCTTAACCGTCACATGGGGTCGCCGGTCCCTCACCCTTTGCTGGATTCGTGTGTGTACCTGCTGGGAAGATGCGTCTGGGCGGCATTCGTGCATTAGAAAATGTCCCATGCAGCCAAGATGGTGTCGTCAACAGATGAAAAGCCGAACCCGGTTATGAGGCTCTCGGTGCTTCGGTCGCCTCGAGTGACACGTTCAGGACACCGGGGGGAGGATTAGGTGAGATGGTGCGGGGAGGTCCCTGGCACAGAGCTCGGTGTCACCAGCGGCTCCATATGCGAGAACCTCGTGAATTCCTGTCCTTGAAGGTCAGAGCTTCTGGAAATCAGGTCAGCCCAGTTCCGGCCGCAAGGCTTTGCGGCCCAGGCTGGGCCCTCGGCCTCTCCCAGCAGATTCCTTGTTCCCCTGGTGGCTCGTGGGGCAGGCGAACGATTCTGCAGACAGACAAGATCGCACCTGTATCGGGTGCCACAGGGCCGGACTGGTGGGGACGTCTTGGCGCTGGACTAGCCCGGCACGTGGTGTGGGAGCCAGGATGTCATCATCCGTCCCTGTTGTTTTATAAGACTTAGACTCTTTTCTTAATTTTTTTATTTTATTAGTTTCAAGTATACATCACATCGGTCGGACATTTATGTCGTTTATGAAACGATCCCCCCGATTGCTCCTTCTCTCCCCTGGCTCTCCACCTAGCCATGACCTCACTGCTGACCGCATTCCCTATGCCGTGCTCCCATCCCCGTGACCCTCTGTCGACTACTAGTTTGTACTTTGCGACCCTTCGCCCCTTCCTCCCGGCCCTGGGACACAACGCAGTGATGCTCAGAGAGATGAAAGGCAGGACTCTTTCGAGAGGCGGCTGACAGGCCTGGGTGTGTCAGAAGTTGCACCTGGGGACAGGGTTATAGCCGCTGAGCTGTGGAAGGCAAGGGTGGGGGTTAGTAGGTTTTGCAGGCTCTCTGTGGATTGGCTAATTGAAATAATTTCGGGGGCTCCGTGGCATAGAGCCTGTCCCCCGGCAGGGCGTGGGAGCCCCATGCGGGTCGCGGTCAGAGTGGGGGCTTAGCAAAGTGCCGGAGAAGGGGGACCGAGAGTTCCCAGCCATGACTTAGAAACTGGCTCGGTCTCCATCGCGCTCCTCCGTGCCACTGACGCCCTGTGACGGCACACGCTGACGTGGCTCTGTGTGCACCTGCTGTGCTTCGTTGTAGGGAAAAGAAATATGAGCAAGTGATGGACTTTGGCAGCCCACCCCCCGGGGTCGGAGGGGAGGTGTGGCAGGGGTGCCCAGATGGATGGGGGGGTCGCTGGGCCTGGAGTTCAGAGGAGGGGTGCCTGGAGCCCAAGGGCGTGGCCACTAAGGTGGTAATTGTCACTCAGCCCACGGCCCCTGAAGCGGTGGCATTTGAATCTTTCAGTACATAAGAGCTGAAGTGGGAAAGGAACATTGTCCCTTTTTTTTTTTTCCTGCCTTGAGACTGTTCATATTTCACCACCGATTTCCAATGTTTGTGTAAGAAAAAGTCTAGAGAGGACGAGTCTGAGCAAACGTGGAAGGTCGGCGCTGCTTTCTTCCCGGGTTAAAACCTAGTCCCGCCTGTCTGCGACTGGGTTCGCATCTGTCTTTGAGAGCATAGGAGCAATTACTTTTGAAGCCATGACATCAGACACGTGCATTACCTCTGCCCTCTTCGCCTGCAGCCGCGAGGATCTTTCGAGTCTAACAGGACGGTGAATTCCCAGACAGCGAGCGAGCCCCGGCCACCCAGGCTGACTCCGCTGTCCCAGATGGGGGCAGCCGGGGACTCAGGAGGCGGCTGCAGGGTGTGCGAGCCCTCGACACTTGCAGGGTGCCCCCCAGGGGTGGGCTGGGTGCGAGGGCCTGGGGTTCAGTCTTTAGGAAGCGAAAGGGCGCGTGGTATTTTCTGGGTGAGTCATTATGTTCCTTCAGGACCGACGCTCAGGGTTAGTTGCTTTATTAAACGTTGCAAAACTTAACCCTAATACGTTTCTGGGAGCACCCAGGCCAGCCCGCAGGGTTGGTCCGAGTTTCTTGCTGTCTCTGATGGTCCAGGAAAGATTTCCGGGCCCGTTCGCCACCCCCTACCCCGAGGATGCCATAACCTCTCTCAATTTCCACCCGATGCCCTTCACAGTCGGAAGATTCCCCTTTGTGCAAGACGCCCCCCTTCCCCCTTCGAGTTCATCCGGCCAGTTACACTTGGGCCTAAGCTGATGGCAAACGGGACAGTGGCCGCCCTCCCCGCCGCAGTACGAGATCCGGTGGAGACTGACAGGTGGCCTTTAGCAGGACGAGCCCAGGGTGGCTGGCATTTGCGTCCGGCTCCGGTGCAGATGCCCCCATTTTCGGCGGGTGCGACGCTCGACCCTGAACTTAAATTCATCTCCCCGAGAAAAGCAAGAGGACAGAGATGCCGAGATGACTTGGAGAAATCATATTTGTTTTTCTTTACCCGCAGGAGACTTTGGGACACGTCAGCGTGCGCTGCAATTTTCCACCCTCCTCAGAGGCATAAATAAAGCGCTGAACCGTTGACCCCCGCACTGTGCTTTAAAAGCTTGGGCCTCTGCCAGATTCAGGTGGCAGGTGTCTAAAAGCTAGACGCTCTCCTTCCTAAATATCACGGACATTTTTTAATTAAAAAAAAATTTTTTTTAAAGTCTCCCACAAACAGAAGTTCAGCTTGACTTTTTCTGAGATTGTGAGACTCTGGGCAGAGCCTCCTTGCTGGCTTTGAGGTTTCTGCGGCTTTTAGACTCTGCCCCTTACCCCCCCGGGTGGCGTGTCAGACCCCCCTCCCCGCCCCATCCACGTGCCCCCCATGCGGCCACTGGGCAGAGCCTCCATCCGAGAGGCCCCTTTCTCTCCTGGGCCTTGGTCTCATGGAGCGTGAGTTCTAGATCCCAGGAAAGGACCGCGTGTGTCCAGAGAAGGCCCACCAGGCCTGGAGCTCCGCCTCCGCCAGGAAGCCCTCCCTGACGTCCGTGCTTGCTCTGCCCCTTCACAGGACCTCACAGGTTCTCGTGGCAGGAAGCGGATTAATAGTACAGTGGTGAAGCAAGAGGCCGTGGCACCCTGGCCTCGCCCCGTCCAGGCTGTGTGAGGCTGGCAGGTTTATCCTCTCTGAGCCTCGGGGTCCTCCTTTGCAAGTGCTGCCTGGTTCTGGGGGCGTAAAAGGAAACAGGCTGAGACACTTGCCATCACATGGCCTGCCTTCCATTTTGGAGAGAAAAGCTATAAACAGCCAATAGATACTAGTATGTTGATTCTACAGAGAACAGTGACGCAGGATGAAGGGAAGTCACAGAGAGGTGGGGGCCGTAGGGAAGAGAACTATATGGTGAATCGTTAGCCCATAGAAGCTGGCCAGGGAAGGCCTTTCTGATAAGGGGACATTTGTGCAGAGGGGACACATCCTGGGAAGATCCGGGGAAGAGCGGTCCAGGCCTGGGGACAGCACGTGCAAAGGCCCTGAGGTGGGAATGGGCTTGGCAAGTTTAAGGGGCGTCATGGAGGCTGCTGCCCACGGGGCAGGGAGAGAGCGAGAGGTGACGTCAGAGGCAGATGGGGCTCCCAGGCCCTGGAGGACTGGGGCTTCTCCTCTGAGTCAGGCAGGAGCCACTGCGGGCGTTTGAGCAGATGAGTGATGGGTTCTAACTCATGTTTTAAAAGGATTACTCAGGCTGCTGGTGGGGAGTGGACTGTGGCAGAAGAAACAGGCAGGGCGCCACCGGCAGTAATCCAGCTGAGGGGCTCCGGTGCGCTGGCCCCTGGCGGCCGCCCTGAAGGCGCGAGTGGTCAGGCTCCGACTGCATTTTGAAGGTAGAGCAGACACAGTCGAAACTCTCAGATGAGCTGCAGGGCGTATGAGGAAGGTGAGCATCACAGAGGACTCCAGTGTTGGCCAGCGAATCGGGAAGGATGGCCACCTACCCATCGGGAGGAGGTGCGAGGAGCGGGTCTCTGGGAGGGACCGCCAGCTCGGTTTTGGACGTGAGGTTGAGACGCCCATCAGGAATCCGTCTGCTTGGGCCACCATAACTAAGCACCATGAAATTTATTTCCTCACGGTTCTGGAGGCTGGAAGTCCAAGATCAAGGTGTCGGCACAGCTGGTGTCTTCGGAGGCCCTCCTCTCTCCTTGGCCTCTGGCCGCCTCTTCACGTGGACTCTCCTCTACTCGTGCCCACGCCTCCCACTTTATAACACGCCGTTCGGACTGGGCCGGGGCCCACCCATGGGCCTCACGTAACTCCTTAAAGGCCCTGTCTCCAGATACAGCCACATTCTGAGGTGCTGGGGGTTAGAGCTTCAACACATGAGTTTTGGAGGATGCATTCAGCCCCTAGCAGCCTCTGTGGCACTTTGTCATGGCAGCTGGAGCAAACGCGTACAGCGTCCTAATAGGCATCTCAGTCTGACCCGCACGCCTGCCACGGTACAGCCAGGGCACGTGTCAAGGAGCCCAGGCTTCTCCCAGCCGCCCTCCCACTCCGTGGTTTCAGCCCTTGAAAATCAAACCCAGACGGCCCCTGCAAGCCATCCAGTACCACCTCCAAATTGCAGAGGCAGAATCTGAGGCCCCGAGAGGTGAATGGCCTTGCCTGGGGTCACCCAGTTCGGGGCTCCTGGCCCCAGGCTGGCCCTCGTCTGACTTGTTTAGCTCTGAAATGCCACATTCGTTTGCCTCATATCATCACTGGCAGGTGAGCGGCTCCCACCCCGCAGCCACGCCCCACACCTCGGGCCTTCCCGGACACCCTTTCCCTTTCACGCTTGCCCCCAAGTGGATGGGGACGGTGGACTGTGACTGCCCTTGTGCCTGGCCCACGTTCCGTCCTGTACGTTACCTAGATGCCCCTCCACGTGGAGCTCCGAGAGCGCCCCCAGCCCCGACAATGATTAGCCTTGTAAGACTAATGGACGAAACCGTGTCTAATCGCCCCTTCGAAGGCTCCCGATCATGCGATTCACATTCGGGGGCTATAAGCTAATGAGAGGAAGAGCCTCTCATTTGCATAGCATTAAGTTAATTGAGCTGCAAGCCGGGCGGATGGGGCGGCCACGGCGGGATTCTGTTTCTAAAAGGATCCTAATGACCAGAGAGGCCGATTCACCTGACAGCTTTATTAATTAACGGCGATCCATTACCTAGCAGCAGTGGGGGTGGCAGTGGGTAGAAAGGCTCGGGCTTCGTAAGAAACGGGAGATGGTGGCCCACCCAGCAGCTGGCAAACGCGTGACCACCTTGCAGAACCATTTTAGAAAAATCTGCCTTTAAAATCTTGCTGGAGCCCTCATTGTTACATGCTTCCCTCGTTGAGTCATTCCTTCCTCCCACATTCACCGGGTGTTCACCGAGCGTTCCAGGCTGGGGTCCCCGCCCTCAGCGGTGTTTAGGGTTTCATTTGGCTGCAGGCCCCCAGCTTCACCCAGATGTTTTGGATTCACCAGCTTCGGAGTCAGCCTCGGGGTTGGCGAATGTCAGCAGAGAACTTCAGACTTTGAAGAATCCTTAGAGATCATCAGTTCAAGTCTCTTATTTTTACCGCCCCTCCCCCGCCCCCGCAAAAATTGTTGCTTAGAGAGGCTGAAAGTCTGGAGGTTGATGTCACTTGGCAGGCTGGCTGGGGCTGGTGGCCTTGGCCGTGCCTGCAGAGCTGTCCTGCCTTGTCGGCACCTTCCTTGACCCCGGGGATTGTATCTTGAGTATTTAGATGTTATCCCCCCACCCCCCGCCCCCCAGGGAACTTGCCCAGAGCCCCTCCCACACCCTTCTCCCCTCACTGGCCCCTGAGCTTCCTTCTCCTTGTCTGTTTCCTTCCCAAGAGGGCAGGGACTGTATTGTGCTCGCCGTCTAATGGACAGACGAGTGAACCCACCGAAGACCCTTTAGAGTGGTGTGGCTGAGACTTAAACTGCTTCCCAGTGAGTCTGAAAACATGGGGTGTTTTTTAAACGAAAATAAAACCGCGTGTCCATCCTTACGTATCTTGCTTGTTCACTTAATAAAACATTGTGGACATCTTTCTTATTACGTAAAGCTATAATTCATTAACTGTTTGCATATGTTACACCGCAAACTATTACATGGAGATAGTTTATGCACACAATGACATAGTCCAGATGTATTGTAATGTATTTAAGTGTCTGTGGGCAGACATTTGTTTCCAGTTTTTTTCTTATTACAAACAATGCAGCAACAGGCATGCGCATACACACACACACACACGCATCTTTATGCATTTGTTTTAGTCATTTTCTTAGGAAAAATTAATAGAAATGGAATTGCTGAGCCAAAGGACATGCAAAATTAAAGTTACATTCATTTTTTAATTGAAAGGAGTCAGAGATCGAAGGAGTACAAATGGATATTCGGTGAAAGATAAATCTCAAAAGAGCAACTGAAATTAATGATCTGAGCCTCTGACTTAGGTTAGAAAAATAATAAACCCAGGAAAGAGATCACAGGGACAGAAATCAAGGGAGCAGAAAACGAAGTGACAGTGTCGCCAAAAGTTGGTTCTTTGATAAAAATTAATAAAATCCACACGTCTCTAGCAAGATTGATCAGTAAAAAAGAAAGTGCATAAACAAACAATATTTGGAATAAAAATGAGACACCTTCCTAGATAGAGCAGAGTTTACGAGGGTAAGGGAAATATTATGAACACCTTTGAGACAACAAATTTAGAGTCAGACAAGGTGGATCCATTCAGGGGGAAAAGCCTTACCAGTGCTGATGGCAGAGGAGACAGAAAATCCAAGCAGTCCTGTAGCTGTTAAGTACGCTGAGTCATCCGCGTAAAAGCTTCCCCTCCCCGACATTCCTGCGCAGCCCAACACGAAACCGACCTCCGACCACAGAGGGGACGCCGGCTGGGCCACCGCAGACCCACACAGCGGCCTTTCATCCAGCAGCAGAAGCGAATGAACTGCAGCCACACACACAGACAGTGAGGAATCTTAGGAAAATCGTGTTAAGTGGATAAGCAAGTTGTAAAGGAACATTCAGCATGATACCAAATAAGCAAGACTAAGCGATACTCACGCGCATTTTAAACAACATCACGATGGTGTTTCTCTGGCGAGTGAGCAGCGGCGGGGGGTCGGTGAGAACCATCCAGTGTTTCAGTATTGGTGTGACGCGTTTCTTCGGTGGGTTCACAGGGTTAGTTTAAGTTTTCTTCTCCCCAGAAGCGACCACCGTCCATAATTTATTGGGTGTCCTTTTAGGACATTTCTGTGCATCGGTAAGGAGATATAAATATGTGCATTTATTTTATGTAGAGAGAGACCTACTGCACAACTGCAAAAAGTAAAATCAGGTGCACGTCTTGATGTCACCTGCTCTTACGTTTTCTCTCAGCCGTGTATCTGGCAGTCTTTCGTAAGGACATTTAGGCTGTTCGCGTTTTTTCTCTCTGCAAACTGTGCTACAGTAAACATCCTGGACGTTCGGCTCCGCGGGCTCATGAGACCGTCTCTGCAGATTAAGACCCTAGACGTGGCCTTGCTGACTTGTGGGTGCATTTTTATTTTCAGTGGGCGCTAAGTGCCCAAGCGCTCCACATCCTACTGGTGAGGGTAAAGCACGTGTGACTGAAGGTGGCATGTCCTTGGGGAACAGTTGGGACACCCAAGGAACAAAGGCTTCGTTTAAGTTTAGGGGCGCCATGCTGCAGGGCTGCAGAGGCCACCTCGCTGGCAGCGTGACCGACGGCCCCGGCAGCTGCCCAGGTCTGTGGCCCAGTTGAGATGAATTGCCACGCACGTGCTCAAGCGATGGAAATGTTCGACGTCGCGGAATTTAAGTTTTAGAGAGCGTGTTATTTCCCCTTAGGATCAATGATGGATTTACAGCATGCCTAAATGTTTACTTCCGAGAGTGGTTTGCATTGCCCACAGCAGTTACTTTTTGATTTACAGGGTGAGTATTTAAGTAATGACAATTATTTCGATTTTTAGTGCTTTGAGCCTCTAGCCACAACTAAAACATGACAGGCTTATGAACGTAATGGCCGATCATAAAAGAAAGTCCTTCCCGTGAGACCCTGCTGCCTCCTTAACAAACCGAAGGCTGACGTGCCTCAGCGTGCTGCAGAGTGCAGGGTGGGTCCCCACCCAGCGCGATCCTGCATCTAGTTGCTGTCCCCACTTCTTCCTGGGTGCAAGCACCGGCGTGGGGCTGCCTCTGGAAGCGGGCCCACTCGATCTTCTGGGGCCCGACTGCTGGTGGCGGTGCCAGGGCATTTTCTAGAAGTAGTAGGTTTAGCGTCAAAAACATGAGTTTTGGAGTCCAAGAGACCTCCGTTTGGCTCCGCGTCAGTTGGCACTTAGTGAGCACGTGCTGTGAGCTGGGACAGTGACCAGGATGGACTGATGGGCTTACCCTTTGGGTGGGAGCCCCACTCAGAGCGGGGGACAGTACCGCGCCGTCCCGGTCAGCTCCGAGGCCGCGGACGCCTGGGAGGCTGGTGAGAACCGCGGGGAAGCGAAGCCGGTCCCAGCAGAGGGAGCAGCCGGCGAGGGCCCAGGGACAGGATGTGGCTCCACCTTCTCCCAGTCCCTTCGCCCCCCGGAGCCTCCACGCTTCATTCCTTCATCCGCAGCTTGGAACCGACAGCACAGGGCGCGGAGTCGCTCTTGGGTTCCAGGAGCTGAGTGTGTAATGACGGGCAATCGCGTAAGTGGATGAGCAGCGAGCCAGGGCAGCCGCCATTTCTGGTCCAGCTCCGTGAGCTGCTGTTCCTTCTGCGGCTCACAGGACTGGGTTCCCCAGCAGCCCGATGCTTCTACCCGAGTCGGTGCCGCTCGGCAGAGGGAAGGATGATCTTAGCGTATCATGTGTCTTTTCCTTTTGCCGTGAGATGACGGGCCCCCTGCCCCCGAGCAGGGTGGGTTGGTG
>NW_024342468.1:1507673-1671914 GCF_902729225.1 Pteropus medius | reverse complement strand
AAAGAGCAACTGAAATTAATGATCTGAGCCTCTGACTTAGGTTAGAAAAATAATAAACCCAGGAAAGAGATCACAGGGACAGAAATCAAGGGAGCAGAAAACAAAGTGACAGTGTCGCCAAAAGTTGGTTCTTTGATAAAAATTAATAAAATCCGCACGTCTCTAGCAAGATCGATCAGTAAAAAAGAAAGTGCATAAACAAACAATATTTGGAATAAAAATGAGACACCTTCCTAGATAGAGCAGAGTTTACGAGGGTAAGGGAAATATTATGAACACCTTTGAGACAACAAATTTAGAGTCAGACAAGGTGGATCCATTCAGGGGGAAAAGCCTTACCAGTGCTGATGGCACAGGAGACAGAAAATCCAGCAGCTGTTAAGTACGCTGAGTCATCCGCGTAAAAGCTTCCCCTCCCCGACGCTCCTGCGCAGCCCAACACGAAACCGACCTCCGACCACGGAGGGGACGCCGGCTGGGCCACCGCAGGCCCACACAGCGGCCTTTCATCCAGCAGAGAAGCGAATGAACTGCAGCCACACACACAGACGGTGAGGAATCTTAGGAAAATCGTGTTAAGTGGATAAGCGAGTTGTAAAGGAACATTCGGCATGATACGAAACAAGCAAGACTAAGCGATACTCACGCGCGTTTTAAACAACATCACGATGGTGTTTCTCTGGCGAGTGAGCGGGCGGAGGGTCGGTGAGAACCATCCGGAGTTTCAGTATTGGTGTGACGCGTTTCTTCGGTGGGTTCACAGGGTTAGTTTAAGTTTTCTTCTTCCCAGACCTCACTCCCTTCCCCAGAAGCGACCACCATCCATAATTTATTGGGTGTCCTTTTAAGACATTCCTCTGCATCGGTAAGGAGATATAAATATGTGCATTTATTTTATGTAGAGAGAGACCTACTGCACAACTGCAAAAAGTAAAATCAGGTGCACGTCTTTATGTCACCTGCTCTTACGTTTTCTCTCAGCCGTGTATCTGGCAGTCTTTCGTAAGGACATTTAGGCTGTTCTCGTTTTTTCTCTCTGCAAACTGTGCTACAGTAAACATCCTGGACGTTCGGCTCCGCGGGCTCATGAGACCGTCTCTGCAGATTAAGACCCTAGACGTGGCCTTGCTGACTTGTGGGTGCATTTTTATTTTCAGTGGGCGCTAAGTGCCCAAGCGCTCCACATCCTACTGGTGAGGGTAAAGCACGTGTGACTGAAGGTGGCATGTCCTTGGGGAACAGTTGGGACACCCAAGGAACAAAGGCTTCGTTTAAGTTTAGGGGCGCCGTGCTGCAGGGCTGCAGAGGCCACCTCGCTGGCAGCGTGACCGACGGCCCCGGCAGCTGCCCAGGTCTGTGGCCCAGTTGAGATGAATTGCCACGCACGTGCTCAAGCGATGGAAATGTTCGACGTCGCGGAATTTAAGTTTTAGAGGGCATGTTATTTCCCCTTAGGATCAATGATGGATTTACAGCATGCCTAAATGTTTACTTCTAAGAGTGGTTGCATTGCCCACAGCAGTTACTTTTTGATTTACAGGGTGAGTATTTAAGTAATGACAATTATTTCGATTTTTAGTGCTTTGAGCCTCTAGCCACAACTAAAACATGACAGGCTTATGAACGTAATGGCCGATCATAAAAGAAAGTCCTTCCCGTGAGACCCTGCTGCCTCCTTAACAAACCGAAGGCCGACGTGCCTCAGCGTGCTGCAGAGTGCAGGGTGGGTCCCCACCCAGCGCGATCCTGCATCTAGTTGCTGTCCCCACTTCTTCCTGGGTGCAAGCACCGGCATGGGGCTGCCTCTGGAAGCGGGCCCACTCGATCTTCTGGGGCCCGACCGCTGGTGGCGGTGCCAGGGCATTTTCTAGAAGTAGTAGGTTTAGCGTCAAAAACATGAGTTTTGGAGTCCAAGAGACCTCCGTTTGGCTACGCGTCAGTTGGCACTTAGTGAGCACGTGCTGTGAGCTGGGACAGTGACCAGGATGGACTGATGGGCTTACCCTTTGGGTGGGAGCCCCACTCAGAGCGGGGGACAGTACCGCGCCGTCCCGGTCAGCTCCGAGGCCGCGGACGCCTGGGAGGCTGGTGAGAACCGCGGGGAAGCGAAGCCGGTCCCAGCAGAGGGAGCAGCCGGCGAGGGCCCAGGGACAGGATGTGGCTCCACCTTCTCCCAGTCCCTTCGCCCCCCGGAGCCTCCACGCTTCATTCCTTCATCCGCAGCGTGGAACCGACAGCACAGGGCGCGGAGTCGCTCTTGGGTTCCAGGAGCTGAGTGTATAATGATGGGCAATCGCGTAAGTGGATGAGCAGCGAGCCAGGGCAGCCGCCATTTCTGGTCCAGCTCCGTGAGCTGCTGTTCCTTCTGCGGCTCACAGGACTGGGTTCCCCGGCAGCCCCGGGCGCAGCCCGATGCTTCTACCCGAGTCGGTGCCGCTCGGCAGAGGGAAGGATGGTCTTAGCGTATCATGTGTCTTTTCCTTTTGCCGTGAGATGACGGGCCCCCTGCCCCCGAGCAGGGTGGGTTGGTGGCGTGAGGGCCCGAGGGAGCCCTCCTGTGCTTGCCCTCTGCTCCCGAAGCCTCCAACTGTGGAAGCTCCTCTCCCACTCTGCCCCGTGGCTGCTCCCGGATTTAAATGTCAGTCGCTTTGCTGCCCGTGGACACGTGCGTTCAGTTGTCATCTGCTGGGCGCCCACAGCAACTGCTGTGTGAGAGAGACAAACATAGACCAGAATGTGACGGTCCTGAAATTACGAGTTTAATTCACAGTTGGTATAGAGCGCTCATGAAACCTTGATCGTGACAGAGAGGCTAATAAACATTTGAGAACATAAATATTTGGGGGCTTTGTGAAACATTTAGTTGCGGAGTCGTTGGAGGAACAGAGAAGATCGGCCGGGCAGAACTCTCTGGACACCAGTCTGGTCAGTTCTGGGCGTAGGGTCGGTAATGATCTTGAGTGGGCTGTTTTCTGGGCGAGCAGGCGTCGATTTGATGCGCACATGCGCGCAGGGCTGCACTGACTCAGTGGTTGCGTCATGCCAAGCTATTTGCGCCCCCAGTATCTGATCCGAGGGGCCAGAGGCGCAGCGAGTGGCTGGAGAAGGCATCTCACCGGCCGATGGAGCGTGTACCGGACGCCAGGGGTGTCAGCCCGAAGCCGGCCAGGGCGGAGAGTGCGCCTGGACCCCCTGACCTGCTGTGTCCCCGAGGCCGGGCAGAGCGCTCTGTAGCGGGGAGAGGACCCCTGCCCCACATGCTATGCGTGGCAGCGAAGGCCCCAGACGCCCAGGTTCAGATCCTCTCTGCCATTCCCCAGCCACGTGACCTCGGGCAGCACACTGACCTCCTCTACAAAGTGGGCGTGATGGTAAAGGTACGGGCCCCCAGCGGGTGGCGAGAAGGAAATTAGGTGGGGTGTGCCCAGTGCCCACAAAAGCACAGCCTGAGCTCCGGAGAGGGGTAACGCGGCCCCCTCTCACGTGGCCAGAAAGCGTCTGTCTCAGGGCACCAGAGATTCTGGAGCGCGGCCCCCCGTAGCCGATCCCCGCCCACCCCTGCCCTCTGTGTGTGGCGGGTGGAGGGGGGCGGGTAAAGGAGTTTGTTGCCAAGAACGGGGAGATTTGCGGAGATTTGCAAATCCAGGGAGGGCCCTGCACCTCGCACCAAGCTTTCTGTGAGGGCTGCGGAAGGCCAGTGGTTCCGGCTGCGCCCCTCGAAGCAGGCCTTCGAATCTGGGAGCTTCTTTGGGGGAGAACGGTTCTCTGTCCAAGCGTGAGCCGCCGTTTTGGTAGAAAAACAAAGGGAAACAATTCGATTGGGTCAGTAAGAGGCTGGACAGAGAGAATTCTCGCATGTCTGTAAAGGCGGTCGTGGGAGGAATGTCCGAAGGAGACTGACAAATAACCTCCTTTCCTTGGGAATCTTTGCGGATTGGAGCCGTTTCTTGGTCCAGGCCTCTGGCCGCGGGATGGCCGGGCCTCTGGAGTCCTTTCTGCCCTGGGCATTGCAGTGGGGGTGCTGCTTCTGCAGGTGGTGGTGTGTGGAGCTCAGCAAAGAAGGTCATGCTTTGGTCAGCAAATTCTGGTTTGCTGACCTCCCCTCCCCACCCCCCCATACCCCATGAGTGTCGTGTGCACGCAGTGCCAGCTCTGGAGGTGCAAAGGTGAGCGGGACCTGTCCTGCCCCCCGCGGTCCCCTCCCCCAGGAGGTCTGCCTTTTGGAAGGGGATGGAGGATGCCTGGCCCACAGCAATCTCTCCTGGGGACATTCTTGCGGTGCAGGGAGGGCACTCAGCAGCGGGAAGATACCCCGACGAGATAAGAACTGGGGGTGCCGAGGACACTGTGGCACTCCAGCCCCCTGACGCATGGAAGATCCAAAAACCTGTTAAATATTTCAGACACCCAAATGGTAACCTGATACCCACTACGGTGAGCGCTGGCTCCTGTCGCTGGGGGGAGGGAGATGCCGTGAGCCGAGCGTGGCTCATCAGGTCAGCGCCGACGTTTTGGCCATAAGGCTTTTTTCTTTTGGTGGCTGGAGAAAAATGGAATCAAATTGGAAAACGCTGGACCCTCACGTGAGATGGGCTGGGGGAGGGAGGAGAGGAGCTGCTGCGTTTTGCGGAAGTGTCCCCTTTGTGGAACAGCCCAGGACTGAGCCAGCATCACCGGGAATGCGGAGGCAGCAGTAAGGGAGTCGAAACCTTGACCTTGGGTGATAGAGACTTGATGTGAAAGGGGCGGGGCTTCGGGTCCCTCCTTCCGGTCAGGCGGGCATGATGCCGTCCCCTCATTTGCATGCTGCCTGATCTAGGAGAACTTCCTTCGGAGTCATTGGCGAGTCAGGGAAGTGTGCCGAGCAGGGTGCCTCTCATCGCGAAGGCCCCCGTGTGACCTTGGGCTCGCACCGTAGTCAGCGGGCTTCGCTCTGTCACCGGTCCCCGTTCGTGCCTGCGGTCCCGCTCTAATGAGGGAATGCGTTTCCATCCTGGACAGAAACGCCTCTCTGTGCCTCCTTGTGGCCCAGTGACTTCGGAAACTTCAGAAAACGCAGTCCGCTCGGCACTTCCCATTTCGGCCTGCGGCCGTGGTGGCCGCAGGGGTTCTGGGCGGCTGGTCTGGAGAGCAGGAGTTGGGGTGGGGGGTGGCGGGGAGGCTGTAAAGTCTCGGGGTGGCCCGAAGACCCAGCCCCTCTGCACCCAGGGTGAGGCCCGGGGAAGCCCCGGGGGCGCCGGGCAGGGGCGGGGGGTCCTTGTCCACGTGTGTTTCCTACATTTCGTTACACAGGACCCCACCTCCTGTAGGAAAGTTAGGAAATGTAGCTGAGCAATCGTGTCTGGCATTCAGAGATGATCCAGGCCAGCACTTCGGCGTACGCACCCTGACGTTTCTAGAGACACTCCACAAACGTGGTCTGAGCCGCACGCGCCACGTCGTACTCCTTCCGTCCCTGAGCGTGTGGCGTGGGGCCCATGTCCTGAGACACTGCCCCCGGCCTGCGAGTGGCTGCAGGGCAACTGCCCTCGTCAGCGTCCACACACGGGCCCAGCCGGGCCGCGGGGAGAGGCCGCGGGGAGAGGCCCCGGGGAGGGTGGCACCAGGCCCAGTGGGCTTCTGGCCCCGAGTCGTAGATTTAATCCGTAGATGACTCTCGAAACCGAGAGGTTTTGAATTGCAGGCCTGCGTCCCCAGCCAAGGACGTGGAAAAGCTTTATCTAGAAACTCGGGTTTCGCCTCCTCGGAGGGTTCACGGCAGTTTAACCCGGGAGCTTGGCCAGGTCGACACTTTGACCCTGGGTTTCCCTGCAGTGGGCAGTGGGTGCAGTGGCGACACAGAGCTGGCCTTCGGGCGGGGCCTCCCGGGGCCGGCGTCCTTCATCCCTCCCCCTAAATCGACGTTTCCTCCAGTTGCCGTCGGTCAGGTCGGGGCACAGTTTGTGCCTGACCTCCATTAGCAATGAGTCTCTGGGAGCAGGTTCTGCAGGGGGCGGGTCTCGGGCCTGGGGACCAGCTGGGTCATGGCGGGGTTTGCCCAGTAGAGGATGCTAGACGTGGCAGAATCTGAACCCGTGTCTTTGCTGTTCTACAAGCAGGAGCTTCCTAGCACACTTAGCTATTTGAAGTGGAGCTTAGAGGGGGTGCCCCTGAGTTGGAATGTTCTGGAAAGTCCTTCTAATTGCACTGGGAAGGCCGCAGAGGTGTCTCCTTGGGCCTCGGTGGCCTCCATGCTGCAGAGAGGAACGCGTGGAGGAAACGAAGGCAGTGTAGGCCTGATGAGGGGTGGCAGGGGGCGGAGGACAGACCAGCTCAGAGGCGCGTACGGGCCTCCAGGCCGGGCCAGGGCCACCCGGAAGCCGGCACGTGGCAGAAATGCAGAAAAAACGTGCCGAGGGGCAGCTCTGCAGCGACGGAGGGTGGAGGAATAGGTCGCGGAGGAGGTAAAAGGTGGCACCGGCCGCGCAGACCCCGCCTGCCCCGCGTGACCGTCCTCCGCAGCCACGCGTGCCCTTTACACACTTCGCATGCGCGTGTGGCTGCGGTCGGCCCCGCTCGCCCCTCCGACTGCCCCCTTGAAAGAGTCTCCCTCCATTCCAAGGACAAGGCTCTTGAGGACAACAAAATCAGTCGACAAACATTTATTGAGCGCCTGCTGTGTGCCGGGCGCTGTCCTAGGGGCTGACAACAGGGCAGAGAGCAACACAGACACGTCGTGTGCCTTCGGGGCCAGACGGTCAACATGGACAACCCGCGTGGGCTCGCCTCCCAGGGGGAGGGCTGCAAGGACAGGGTGCTGACATCTCCGCGGAGCCCGGAACCAAGCGAGGGTGGCCCTGTGGTTCCCCGGGGGACGAAGGAGGAGGCCGTGGGGCCATGAGTCAGGAGTGGGAGGCCGTGGGGTGGACGAGGTCTGCGAGCAGCTGACGCCCAGGCCCTGAGCTAGGCAGGTACACATGCTCTCCAATTCCATTTTTAAGGAAAAAAAAAATCATCTTACGAAAAACCGGAAGTGTCAGACATGCCGTTGGGAGAACTATGTATGGGCTCTTGACTCAGACGGGCCTGGCTGGAATCTGGCTCTGCCCTTGGCCGCCATCATGACCTTGGGCTAGTCCTTCCCTCCCTCTGATTTTCCAGTTTCTCATCTGTAAAATGGGGCTGGTTCGGAAGGTTTTGACGAAGGGTAAATGTGACCTTGAATACGTGACGCTAAGTGAAAGAAGTGTGTCACGTGTGACAGCCTTCAAACAAAATGTTCGGAACAGACGGCAAGCCGACGAGTCGCTGCCCGGGGCTGGGGGCGGGCGTGATGAGGTAGCGGGCACTGGTCTCCTTTTAGGGCGATTAAAATGTTCTGGGACTAGGCAGAGCTGGTGGGTGTCCCACACTGTGGATGTGCCAAACGCCACTGTGTCACGCACCCTAAAATGGTTAATTTTATGTTACGTGAATTTCTCGTCAATTAAAAAAAATAAACACCGAACAGACCCGCCTCAAGAAGAAGAGTAAGTATGAGAACATGGGTGCAGTGTTCAGAAATGCCCCGTGTTTGGCGAACACCCAGTGGCCCGCTGGTGGCCACCCTGGGTGCTGGAGCCAGTGGCTGCGGGTCCGAGTCCATCAGGTCACATGCTAGCTGGTAATGGAGAGAGTTGCCTCATCTATAAAATGAGGGTGACGGTAAACCCCGTGCCCCCGGCTTGCTATAGGGACTAGCAAGGGGGTGTCTGCATGTCCTCAGTGTGATGCGGGTCCCAGGGGATCGGAAGAGGCAGAGTCATTTTGGGGTGCTGTAAGCAAGAGCATCCAGAGACGTGGTGTGGCCCAGTGGTCGGTGCTCAGGCTGGGGTGTCCCACTTCGTCGAGCTCCAAAGTCTGCGGTTACCAAGGACGTGACCTTGGGAAGTTCACTGACTGCTTTGAGCCCATTTCCACACCCATCAAATGGGGCGTGGGAGTCGTACCCACGCCATTCAGGAAGTTTCCATGAGACGGTGTAACGTGATCAGCCCATAGCAGACATATCAGAGTTAGCTGATGAATGGCAGCCATCTCTTCGCATCGGAAGGTGACCCACCCTGCCCCAGATCGCTTTCCAGGTAACTCGTGCATCTCCCTCTTCACGGGTTGCAAGCTGGGCTTTTCATACGACATTTCGATGGCGGGATCGACCCCATGTTCCAAGGACAGGTAGTCCTTCCCCACATGTATCTACACCTACGCAGTAAGCTCTGTGAGGGCGGGAATGTGTCTGGCTCGTTCACACCCAGATTCGTGGTACCTGAGACAGTTGGTTCCTAGGACCTACGAGGCACTGGGAAAGCATTTGTTGAACGAATGAATGAATGAATGAATGAATGAATGAACTGGGAAAGCATTTGCTGAATGAACGAATGAATGAGTGAACGAACGAACGAACGAATGAACATAAGCTGATTTTCCTAAACCAGAGGCGTTGGCTTGCACTGAGCTCGACCCACTTTCTCACCTGACCCCTCCCGCACCTGGGCACCCGGGAGGCCGCTGCCTGGGTGAGAGGCGCAGTCTGTCATTTGTCCTTCTCGGTGGTCAGCATCTGTCGTGTCCTCGTCCCCAGTCTGCCCGCGCTGTGCAGTGAAGTGCCGACTCCAGGACGCTGTCAGGCCAGGCTGGCGCTCGGACGCGTTGGGTCATCGTTCTGTACATGGTGTGGTCTGCGTGAGAACCTGGTCCGATCATGTGCCGTCACCATAATGCCCGTCCTTCCGCCTAAAAGTGACAGTTCTCCTCCTTAAATAACCTTCTTTTCTCATGGTTTTCATCTTTAGTGTTTTTCTTAATTATAGAAATAGTTCGTTCTGATCGTAACGGAAAAATAGCAGACATCTAGGAAGTAAAAGGCTCTTGTTTTATCTCCCCTGATCCCTCCCCCAAAATAATCATTATCGCCAGCTTGATGTACATCCCTCCGGAATTAGTTCTCTTGTGAAACATAAGCGGGCTCGCACGATACATTGTTATATAACTATTTTTTAATTTACGATCGTGTCTTAGACTTCACTCCAGTGTCAACACCCTAATCTACCTTATTTCTTTCTAAAGCTGCAGAATAAGGCTATGCCACAATTTGTTAAGCCTTCCTGTACTTGTGGATATTTACGGCGTGTCCAGCTTTTTTGCTGTTATAGGTGACTCAGCAGTGGGGAACTGTGCCCAGGTATCTCCGCACTTGTACAAGTATCTGCTCAGAAGAAATTCCTGAACCAAGATGCTCCCTCGTCTTGATGTCCCTGTTTAGGCACTGAGAATACTCACGCTGACATTTACCTCGCACGATCCTATAAGGTCATGTTTAGAAAGCATCCGGGGCAGTTAGTTGCACATAGTGAGCCTCTGACAAATGATACTTTGATTTTATTTTAAACTAGAACACGTTAAATCCAGCCAAATCCAGCCGGACTGCTGGTTACATTTAAGCTTGGGACCCAAGGGGATGTTTTAGGCTGAATTACATTACTTTCCATTAAACCACAACCGGCCCCCCTTCCATCCTTGACGTGTGGCCTTTGGGGCGCTGCACTCACCTGAGGTCCTTGGATTCCTACAGCCTTGTCCTCCTGGATCTGGTCAGGGAGATGCCCTCGCTTGTCACAAGAGGTCCTGCTGACTCGGTGGCCTTCTCGTAGATTTCAGTGGCTGCTTCACGTGCAGTTGGGGGGCGGAGGCCAACCCTGCCCATCTGTGCGTTCGCGGAGGAGGCAAACGTGAGCGTGGCCTCCTTAGTGGCACTAATTGAAATCTCTACTATTCCACGATGATAATATCGGCCAGAATAACTTGGGCAATTATTACGTGCCAGACAAAATGCAAAGCACATGGATTCGCTCTTTTAATCTTCACTACCTGTGACCATCCCATCCCCATCCTCATCTTAGAGATGAGAGCCTGAGGCTTGCCCAGGATCACACAGCTCTGGGTAGAAAGTGGGAACAAACCAAATTCTTTCTTGGGCATCCACAGGGGGATTGAAGACGTTCACCACAGGGTCTTTAATTAGTTTACTGACTCTGTGTGTGTGTGGGGGGGGCTGTTGGGCCCAGCAGCTCATCGACGAGGGCTCCAACAACCGACTGGGACCCTCGCAGAGTGTCTGGGCCTGTCGGTCCGAGGTGGCCCCGCCGCATCAGACACCCTGCCGCTCCAGCTGGGAGGTCGGCCGCATCATCGGCGTCCTCTGCCCTTCCGCCCGGCGCCGTGGACGCGTGCCCCTTCCGAGAGCCCGGGCGACCACGGCCCCCCTCCGGGTGGGTTCTTTCGCTCTTCTCTGCGACTTCCTTCCCGCTCACATGTGACAGAACTTCCAGTGTGGGTCCAAGTTCGCCACTCGTAACGTGATGCAGCCCCAGGTGGCCACCTTGTGCGGAGGGACAGAGTCAGAGCTGGAGAAAACCGTTAGCTCTAGGAGCACCCCAGGCGAACTGCCCTTCTGGGGGGACCCGCGGGACCCCTGCACCCTGGGTGCGGTCTTGGTAAGAAACAATACCGGGGGCTTCCCACGCCCTGCTCCCCTACTATGACGGAGGCCAGGCCCCGAGCGCTGCCACCGTCACGGAGCCGCCACCCGGGATTGTCGGAGAAGCAAAAGCCAATCGCACGCTGAGCCCTGTTAATCACCTAATGGCCCGGACACCCGAAGCCCCAGCTCAGGTGTCTCGGCCACGGCCACGGCCCCCGTAACTGCAGCCAGGTTTGGCTTCTCCGCGTTGCAGCCTCGACACGGACGCGCACGATTGAAGGATTTGAGAACAATGAAATATGCATGGCTATCCGTGACAGCGCCATAAAGTGCAGCAATTAGCCGCGTGATCCGAGAGAGGGAGCCGGCCCTCGCAGCCCGTGGCTCCCCATTAGTTAAATGCATTTTGTACGTCCTCATCCCATCAAATCAACTAACACTTCCTTTAATTGGTTCATGAATTATACAGCCGCCGCGCATTATAATTTAATCGCCTGTAAACATTCATAGGGCCCCACTGTAAAGCGTATCGCGCTCATTAATTCGTTAATTTCAGCAGATGGAAGGAGAGACGGGATGAACAGAGCGCCTTGGGCAATGGAAGAAGGAAAAAAAGGTGGGGGGCCATTTAGGTTTTTTAAGGGCTGTCAGAAACTCAATCTGTGAGCTGTCAGCCGCCCGGACCTGTCCCCACCCCCTCCACTCCACCGAGTGCGGGAAGTGACTGGCGGATTCATACGGAGCCTTGTCAACCGTCTTTAAAACATCAAGCCAGCGGGTAAACCGAGCCCAGTGTAAATTAATTCTTGTCTTACGGGCCCCCCTTTCTCTGTCCCCATGAATATTTCATGGCGGGCAGCATAAATATTAATTCTAATAGCTCTGCACAGTGGTTATTATTTCTGTTTTATGACAAATAATCATAAAATATTCAGGACTCGCTTTTAGAACATTTACACAGTTGATTGTGAATTTTCCCAGTTTCCTGGGGACACTGTAAACATATTGGGGTTCTCTTGATGGACTTTTCCCCCTTAATTAATACCACTGGTTATTAATATTTAATTAGATTTAGGTTTTTCGAGAAGTGAAACCTATTAGATCGGAGGGCCGAGGGCACCCCCCCGCCCCCGCTTCAGTCTGTAAAATGGGAGGGGCTGCTCTTCTTGACACGTGGATGATCTGACAAAGGCTAACCTCGCCTTTTTATTTTGAAAACAATATCCATCCCTTCTGTATGTGTCTGTCTCCTCTTCCTTTCTAAGCGAGATCTGGCGGCAGCCCAGCCTGGTGTAGTGGAGCCCTTGGCAGGTGCCGCTGCGGTATTTACGCAAGGATTTAACGTAATTTCGGCGTAATTAAAGTGTGGGTTTAACAAACATGATGGCAGATTCCTTAGGCCGGGCAGCTGCTGCGATCCGAGATGAAGGATCTTTTGGAATCCAGGTGATTTATCTTTAACCCCGAGGGGCAGCTGTGCACGAAGTCCCTGGGGAGGCACACTGAGGAGGGGGTCCCAGCCCAGGGGGAGCCAGGTGTCCCCTAGGTGATGGAGGACACAGATGAGGGGGTGGCTTTGGCCTGCAAGGGTCTGAGGGGGCAGTCAGGCGAGCCTTGTGGTTTGGGGTGCCTACGCAGTGTCAACCCCACCCTCGCCCCACGAGCTCTCCCCCTAAATCGCTTTAGGGTTCACTTTCCATTTGCTGGTCCTCACGGAGGCTTCAGGAATGCTCTGAACTGCAAGGGATGAGCCAAACTTATTTTATGTAGGAAGCGGAAGGCAGCCAGAGAGCACCCAGAGTCCCCGGACCCGGAGCCCAGCCCGGCGCCTTCACCTCGGGGCCCTGAGCTTTTCCATCCTCAAAGTGGGCCTGATCACGGGACCCGGGTCCTGCGCTTCTCGTGAGGGTTAAATGGGACGGCACGCGTGTGTAATACGCGCAGTGCACGCGCCTGGCACGCAGTAGGTGTGCAAAGGTCTGCGGTGACAGTGACGATGGTGGCGTTGCAGTTAATGGGAGGCCAAGGCGTACGTAACGCGCTTTCGCAGAGATTCGTGGAGGAAAACTCCGGCGGTGGACGAGGTTAAGGCAGCGCCCTGTCTGCAGCGCCTTGAACATCTGGAGTGGGAGAGTTCAGCACAGGGACGTGTTAGGTGACTCCAGGGGCAGGTGTTCATGCAGCGCTTGTCCCTGATGGAGGCTGGCCTGGAGGAAGGAAATGTGCAGTGAGTTGGCCTGCAGTGCCCTGGGCGGGGCGGGCGGGAGCAAGGCGCCCGCACCATTTCCTGCCGTGACCCCCCTTCGGCGGGTCGGCTTAGTGGAAAGCGAAGGCGTTGCCTGCAGCTGGCTCGGAACCTGGGACTCTGAGCAGCTGCCCCAAGGAGCTGCCACTGAACCACGCATCCGGGCTGAGTGTTTGGCACTGAGCCGGGGGACGCCAAGAGCGCCTTCCTCGCGCCCCCCGCCCCCCACCACCTCTCCCAGGTTCACAGCCAGCAGCCTGCGTTTGCATCCTGTCTCTGCCCTGTATTATCAGTCAGGCTTCTCCTGGGAAGCACGACCAGCAGGACACGCATTGTATACATAGAAATAGGTAAGGAGTTGGCTCCTGTGCTCATGGAGACTGACAAGCCCCAAGGTCCGTAGAGTGTTTGATCCTTAAAATAACCTCGTGCGGTCCTCCTGTTTTTCCCTTCCTTCTCCTAAATGGAGAGTTGGCGGGCCACGTATGATTCCATTTACATGAAATGTCCAGAACAGGCAGATCCGTAGAGACAGAACATAGATTAGCGGCTGCCAGGGCCTGGGAGCTAGGGCATGGGGAGGGGCTGCTCATACGTTCGGGCTTTCCTTTGGGGGCGACGGAAACTTAGATCGTGTAAGTATACTAAAAATCACTGCACCGTGCACTTTTAAGAGGTGACTTGTATCTCAGTAAATTAAAACAGCAGCAACAGAGGGTTCAAGTCTCTGAAGATAGAGCTGGAGGCTGTCAGGCGATGCTCCTTATCCCTGAGCCCCAAATTCTTCCTTGAGGGAGGACCCCATGGAGCCCCTCGGTGTCCCCACAGCAGGAGGCGCTGACAGTGTGTCCACCAGCCCAGATGCTCCTTTGGGTCTGAACTTTACCGCTGATCTGTGACGATCGGCGTTCCCACTGTCGGGGTGCCTGTGCGGGCAGGTTGGGAGTGTAGCTGTGGTGCTCTGGTAAGTGAGTGTGGCTTCTGGCCAGTGCTCAGAAAAGACAGTGGGATTCTAGGGTGTGCAGGGACTTCGTGTCGTGATCACACAGGAGGGTAGGGAGCCAGGCCCCCTCGAACACAGACGTGAAGCCGAAGGGTGCCCAAGGGCAAAGCGAGTGATGAGGGCAGATGCCGAGTGGGCCCCGAGAGCCACACGGCTCCCCCAAGGCAGGTGCCCTGTGCCGATGGCTGCCTTGCCGAGTGTGCATGGGTGTGACGGGCATCGGGGAGCGGGCCGTGCTGGCGAGAGCCTGGACACAGGGCTTTCCTGGAGCCAGTACTAGATCCCAGCCAGAGCCTTAGAGTGCGCCTGTGTCCCCACACACCCGGGCCGAGAGCCACCGGCGTGGACGGCGCCATGACCTGGCACAGACTAGCCAGGCTTGTGCTGCGGCTCCGACAGCTTCCCGCTGTCTGCCATCACTTTTGCTTCAAACACATTTGCCTTTCTCTTCGGGAAGAGTTTGCAGAACTTTCTGGCTTCCAACAGTTTGCGTTTCTCGCGAGGGAGTGTCTGGGTGGCCGTGTGCAGAGGGACGACTCTCTTTCTTCCCCGTGGTAAAGGAAGCAGAAATTTTAAGACGACTTAAAATTGAAGACTGATTATGCAAGAATGTGATCCCCGGGTCCTCCTTAAACCAGACGGCTCCATTTTGTTGTCACGTGGTGAGTGGCCGGGAGTACTCGCTAATTTACCAATTAGTGACAGTGACGGAGAGTTCTCGCCCCTGGAGAGATGTTAGACACAGCCAGAGTAGATTTGCCGCTATCAATCAGACAAAGTTTTAAGCAAGAACTGGCCAGCGGGACCCCCTTTTTTTAAGGCGTGGGGGGCGGACGTGAGGGAACACAGCGGCTGCTGCCTGAGGGCAGGAGGCACAAGGCTTTAAAATGCGGTTGAGATGTTTGGCCTTTAGTTTGCAAATTGGACTCTTCTTAGAGTAAAAACATATACATAGTAAAAATTTTTTAATTCTGGCCAGGGCCTTGTCCAGACTCCAGGGAGCCCACGGGTCCAAGCTCTCTCCCACGCGGCGACCCCTGTTTACGGTCCTGCGACGGGGGTGTGCGGCCTGCGGGGAGGACCAGGGGCCTCTCTCTGAGATGGAACGAGGCCTCCCGACGGGCCCTGCACGACGCAAGGGGGCCCAGCGCCTGTCCTCGGCCCAGGCCCAGTGGGCTCAGAGGTGCAGATCCTTCTGCGGGCGACTCCGTTTTTACTCTTCATTTGTGATCGTCTCCGCATAATTCACGTGCCCCTTCCATCCCGCCCCGGCTCGTCCTGATGAGCGCGTGTCCTCTGGCAGCTCGCCCCCTCCTCACTGCCATCCCCAAAGGCGTCGTCTCGGACACGGATGCCGCCTCCGTCTTCAGACCAGCCGAGGTCTGGTCCTGGCCAGTCCAGACAACTCCTCTCTGTGCCGCGTGAGCGTCCCGCAGGTCGCCCTTGGACGAGGACGAGTTTGGCAACGGCGTCTACGTCACTTTGCGTCTCCGGTGTGTCGTGGACGCGCGTTTTGGTGAAACGCAAGCAGACCGTTCTAAGTGTTCACGTATGGCGCCATTTTGCGTTTTTCTCGATGGTTCTCCATGCTCTGTGGTTCCCTGTTTTGTGATGGTCACTGCAAAGTCCCCCTTGAGAGAAGACCCCCGGAGAATATGTAAAGCCAGACCCCCTGCAGCCCTCCCGGAAGTGTGCGCTCTGAGCGTGTGTTCCAGCCCCCAATGGGGCTCCGAGTGACAGAAGCCGAGTCTTCGCTGAGAGCTGGAGAAGCACCACTGACTCCCAGCGGACTCGATGCGACCCCCCAGCCTCTGAAGAGACTGGGAAGGAGGAGGCGCTTTGAGCCTTTTTCAGGAAACTGTTTTCCTAGACCAGACTCCCCCTGTCTGAATACTAAGGTAGTAAGGGGTCCACGTGTGTCCCCCAGTGGGCGTGAAGTGGTATCTCACTGTCGTGACCCCACAGTGCTTTGTATAGAGTTTTGCACATAGTGCGTCGTTTCTTGGACATGCAGTTCATACTTCTGGATGTATCTGGATACTGCACATGTTCTGGATAGAAATCCTTTATTAGATAGGTGTTTTGCAAATATCTTCTCCCGGTCTTTGGCAAATCTTTTATTTTCTTAATGCCTTTTGAAGAGCGGAAGATTTTAATTGACTTTTAATGAAATCTAATTTGTCAATTTATTCTTTTACGGTCACGATTTTGGTATTATACCTAGGAAATCTTTAATCCAAAGCCACTCACAGTTTCTTCTAGAAGTTTGATGGTTTTAAGGTTTATACTTAGGTCTACAATCCATTTTGATTTAAATTTTGTATATGGTGTGAGGTATGGGTCAAGATTATCGTCATCGTCATCGTCATCATCATCATTATTTACATTATTACACTATTGGGTGAGAAAAAATGTCCTTTTTCCATTGAATTGCATTGGCAGCTTTGTTGAAAAGTAACGGGCCGCACTTACATGAGTCCATTTCTGCACTCTCTCTTCTGTTCCTTCAGTCTGTGTGTCTATCCTGTGGTACCTTGATGACTGCACCTTTGTAGTAAGCCTTGCTATCAGTTTGTTCTTCTTTTTCCACATTGTTTGCACAATTCCATTTCTCTTCCAGAGGCACCTCCATAGAAATTTTAGAATTAGCTTGTATAGAATCTTCAAAAAGCCTTGTTGGAATTTTGCTTGGGATTGCATCGAATCTATAGATTTGTTAGAGGTGGACCGACATTTTAACGATATTGAGTCTCCGACTCCATGAACATGGTACAGCTCTGCATTCGTTTGTGTTTGATGTCTCATACTGATGCTTTGTGGTTTTCAACATACAGCTCTTGCACATACTGTGTTACCTTTATACCTAGTATTTCATTTTCATGCTATTATAAATGGCACCTTTAAATTTCCAGTTGCTTATTGATGGTATCGAGAAAGTCAGTTTGGTTTTTGTATGTCGATGTATTTTTGAATGCACTAAATTGACTTATTCTAGTGCCTTTTTTGAAGATTCTTTGGGACTTCTATTTAGATGATCATCTCATCTGCAAATAGAGACAGTTTGTTTTTTCCTTTTCAGTTGTATGCATTCTATTTCCTTTTCTTGTCTTATTGCTCTGTCCGGGACTTCTGATATGATGCTGAATGGGAGTGGTGAGGGTAAACATCCTTGCCTTGTTCCCAGTCTTAGGGGGAAAACATACGTTAAATACAATGTTAGCTGTAGTTTTTGGTAAATTCCCTTTACTGTTCTGAGGAAGTGACTTAGTATTTCTAGTTTGCTGAGAGTATTCATCAGGTATTGATGTAAGATTTTTGTCAAATGCTTTTTTTTACATCTATTGACGTATTGGATATCTGTGTATATTAAGAATCTCAATAAATTATAACTTTTTCCAAGGCCTGAGAACCACCCCTTCTCTCCTGCCTTTACCATATGTCTGGTCACTGCATCACAGTGCTTTCTCTGTGTGTGCGCTGACATACACATACCACGGAGTTCTCTGTTTTAACCATTTTTAAGTGTGCAATTCTGTGACGCTTAGCGCGCTCACATTGTTGTGCAGACGCCTCCCCCATCCATCTCCAGAACTTTCTCATCTTCCCATACTGAAATTCTGTCCCCATTACCCACACTCCCCATCCCTCTCCCCCAGCCCCTGGCACCCACCATTCTGCTTCCTGCCTCTATGAACTGGACCACTCTAGATGCCTTATGGGAGTGGAATCGTGCAGCAGTTGCCATTTGGGGCCTGGTTTATTTCGCTTAGCACAGTGTCTTCAAGGTTCATTCGTGTTGTGGCACGTGTCAAGATCTCATTCCTTTCTAAGGATAAACAAAATTTCATTTTATACGCACCCCGTTCCGTTTATCACATTCGGGTCACTTCTGTTTGGGTCGTCGGCTATCGTGACCAATGCTGCAGTGAACGCAGGTGTACAACGAGCCGTCCCAGTCCCTGCGTTCAGCTCTCTTGGGCGCCTACCCAGCAATGGAACCGCCGGGTCACGTGGAAATTCTGTTTTAAGTTTTCGGGGAACCGCCATACCATACTCCACAGCAGCTACGCCGTTTTACGTTCCCAGGGGTTCCTCTTTCTCCACACCTTTGCCAACACTTATTCTTTGCTGGCGTTTTGGTAGTAGCCATCCCAGTGGGCGGGAAGCGATATCTCACGGTCGTGACACCACAGTGCTCTGTATAGAGTTTCGCACATAGTAGAGGCTTATGTCGAGATCAGGAGGCTAACGAGGGCCGGCCCCTGCCTCCGGGCCGGACCGGATGCCGTGCTTAAAGTCACTTCTTGTATGTCATATCTCGTAATTTGTCAAATCTGCCCTTGGGTCCAGAGAACGTTCTATCCCTCACTTTCCAGTGCGTTTATCTCTGGAGCAGGGGCGAGCTTCGAGGTCTTTGGGGAGGAAACCAGTGTGGCCTTCCCAAACAGAGCACCAGGCAGTGTGGCCAGAGGGGCAGATGAGAGTGGGTAGAGAGATCCCAGATGTCACTGGGAATCTGACAGCAATACCCCGAGTGACAGAGTGAGCCCTGGCCGCTCTGGGACTCAGTTTCCCCATCTTGTACACTGAGCAGATTGGATGAGAGCAGTTGTTCTCAACCTTGGCTAGATGCTACAATTGCTCAGGAAACTTAAAGATCTCCATACCCAGGCCTCACCTCGGGCCATTGTATCGGCACCTCTCATGGTGGGGCCTGGGCCTCAGAATTCTCAAGGCTCTCCCAGTGGTTCGAGGATGAGGCCGTGGATTACAGCCATGCTCCTCATACCTGCCCGAGCTGCTGATTTACAAATGAGGGTCTCCCAGCCCCTCTGCTGGAGGTCATGGGGAATCTGCATTTCAGAGAAGCCCTCCAGGTGATTCCCAATATCAGACACGTCCTGGCAGACGAGACCAGAGCGGCACGTCTCCAGCCTTGATGTGCACACACATCACTGCGAGTCTTGTCAAGCGTAGACTCCGATTCAGTGGGTGGGGGCGGTGGGACTCCCAGGCGGTGCCACGCTGCCTGGCTGGGACCCACTCTGAGTGGCGAGGGACCCACCAGCCTGGAACCCTACCGTCCTCGGTGGACCCGCGCCACGCGCGACGCGTACCCCGCAGCGTACCCCGCAGCGTCCCTGCCCAGCGTGCCTGGCTGTGGGGGTCCCTCGCTTGCTTTGCTTTCAGCCCCTCCCTTCCCTGGCCGTGTTACTGTAAATGAGCAGCGATAACGCCGGGCGGCTGGGGGCCGGCTCTGGGCAGCGTGTCCCCACTGCACCGCCACCGGGCTGTCGCTTGCACGCACCGTGGCCCCGGGAGCCTGGCTGATCAGAAGCTTCCGGTGTGAAGGCACAGCTCCTCTCCTGCAAGGCTTTTCCCAGTGACGTGTTTCAAGTACCAGTTTGGGGTCCTCGTGCTTCTGATCTTGCCAGCCTTTCACAAGCCGTTCGCTTGAATGACGACAAGTGGTCTTGATATGCTGGGTTAAAAACCTTTCAGTTGGGGCTTGTTTGTTTACGAAGCAGCCTCCATTATCAGGGGTTTCCTTTCTTCTGGCATCCGGGGTGGCACCGCCAGCTACCAGCCGCGGTGACAGCCACGTTTCGGTGTTGCTGTTGGGCTTCGCAAGTTTCGGGGGGTTGCTGTGGGGGGCCCAGCATGTTCGAAGTGTAAGGGATAAAAGCACGCTGGAACACTTGTGCTCCCCGAGTTCTGACTCCTCGATCTCACACATCTTATTTGGAGGCTGTTACTTGGTGGCACGTTGCGAACTGAAGTCATTATCGAGAACATGTGCAGGGTGAGGTGGGTTCTCGGGGCTCCGGGCCCCCCAGGCTGCTGGGGGACCACTGCACTCACTCTGCAGAGGGGCGGCTGCAGCTTCCATCGGTACCAGCGAGGAGCTTCCAGAGGCTGGGCTCAGCTTCAGGCGCGGCTTGCTCCAGGGCCCCAGTGTGTCTCGGCACCTGTCTGCTCTCTCGGGTTGGGTGATTCTCAGGCAGGCTTTCTCTGGGTGCACCCCCAGCAAAAATGAAGCCCTTTCCTCTCTGGCAAGCCATGGGCAGCCTCTCATCCTCCCTTCCTGGACCCACCAGCATCTGGACCCGATTCCTGCGCGGGAAGAGCTGGCACTCAGATGGCCCCCTGTGGGCCTCTCTCAGGCCCAGCCCTACAGCCCTGGGGTGAGTTAACTCTAGATGGGTCACAGGGATGAGAGGGGATCAGTGGACACCGGGGAACCGAGGGAAGCAGCAGGTGTGAGGACAGCGTGTAGCATCGGGGACAGCCTCGCTGTGCCACCTCCTCACAGTCGGCCGTGGCTGCGTCCTTTGTGTCCCTGTAAAACACGAGGTTTTAACTCAGACCGGGGACTCACAACCATCTTTGAGAGCTGGCACCCTCTGAGGATCTAATGAAAGGCACGGACCCATCTTTCCCCTCTCCTGGAAAACATTTGCAGTCAACAGTTGGTATCTAATTTCCAGGGGTCGCGGGACCCGCAGGGGTGCCCGGTTCAGAGTCCTGGGCCCAGGTGTTCTCCGAGGTGGCAGGTCCCAGTATTAGGGGAACACTGGGCTCCCTCCAGCACCTGCAGAATCAGCATTTCTGGGCAAGGAGTGTCGGCATCCTGTACGGTCACAGGCTCCCCATGGGATTCTGATGCAGGTGGCTCCTGGGAACGAGGGGGGCGTGTGGGTCTCCCCCAGCCCTGGCACGTGGGAAGCATTCTCACTTCCAGCAGCTAGTTTGGCTCTTAGCTAAGATGGATAAAAATCAGGCAGTAGGTGGAGAATTTAAATAGCCCACTAGAACTACGGACTACAGGTTCATTTTTTTCATTTTTCCACAAATGTTACCTGAGTACTTGCTGGGTGTCTGGATACTGGCGGGGATCAGGCCTTACTCTAGCAGGTGGCACCCGGGCCCGAGAGACGACGCAGGGGGCCAGTGTCCCATTGGACCCACTAAAGCTTGGCCTCTCGACAGCCTGCTCGACACTTCCGGCGAATCCCTAGGATGACGGTGGCAGGCTTCTTTGTTCACTGAGTTGGAGGAGGAGCGAACCCACCCTAAAAGGCTCCCATTCTGAGGAAAGTCACGTGTTTGCACATTTATCTTACGCTTAAAGAAGCCTCTGCCGGCGTTTACTCACTTAAAAGTGAAGCAAACACGGCTTCGGGTACACAGGGAGTGTGTGTCGTCACTGATGTCGTTGTCACTGATGTTGTCCCCAGTGGAAGTTGCACACATCAGTCATCCAACCCTGATGCCAGCGATGATGAGTCTATTAATAATGTCGAGTCTGAGCTCCGTGCGAAGGGCTGGTAAACACGGGAGCTCACTACAGTGCCTGGCACGCAGCCGGCACTCAATCAATGTGCGTACGGATTAGATAAAGAATGAATGAGTAAACGGCAATGAGCAGTGGAATATTCCAGAAGTTATTTTAAAAAACAAACGCCAAGATGTTTTACCACTAGAGGACAGGACCTAGGTTGGGTCTGAGCACCCAGGCCCTCGTCTCTCCACCCTGGGGCAGGGCACGCTGGCCTGGCCTGATTGTCTCAAACCCGGCTCTGCTGACAAGAGTCAACGTTAAGGGCCAGAAAATCCTTCGTGGTGGTGGCTGTTCTGTTCACGGTGTGACATTCGGCAGTATCCCCGGCCTCTACCCACCACGTGCCAATAGCACCGCTTTCCTCGTGGTGACGACCAAAAATGTCCCCATATGATGCCAAAATGTCTTCTTGGGGCAAAATTACACCGAAATGAGAGCATCTCGCCTTGGGTTTTGTGTAAAGAAAGCATTTCATTACCAAAAAAGAAGGGGTTAAGACACTTGAACCAGGGCTTCCGGAGATGTGTTCCCAGGCGCTCCCAGGCCGAGCCCCGAGCTGGAAGTGAGGGCTGTGTCTTTCCCGCTGGGCTCTTGACTTTGGACCTCCCATTCCCTTGGGCCTGGGGCTCCGCTGTGAAAGGCTGAGAATGGACCCCCCAGCCCCCCACGGAGGGCTTCAGGCCGGGAGCCGGAAGTCCCGGGGAGGGCATCCTGTGAGAATGGCGATGGTGTCACAGCACGTGGTTGAGCTCCGAGGAAGCATGGACCCTGCTAAGTGGGCGCACACGTCACCCCATTAAACCATCAACACCCGTCAACTGCTACGAGCCCCGTTTCTCAATTGAGGAACTTCGTCTGAGAGGCCGTGTTGGTGGCCCAGGTCACCCCGCAAGTCCGCGGTGGGGGCGAGATTCTAACTCGTCGAATGACCCCAGGAGAGCACTGTCCTCCCAGAGGACTGGTCGTCTGCTCCCCTGCAGCTCACCTGACGATGTCCCCCGGGAACCCCACGCCCAGGAGTGATGGGGGCTGGGAGCCGCCCTGAATCGGGGGTGCGGGAGCTTCCGCAGCAAGGGGCCCCGCCTGCATCCTTCCCAGGTGACCTCTGAGAGCTTGGTCCCCGGAGCCTCTGACAGGTGGCTCCTGAAAGTCCACTCACTTTTTGCGGCTGATGCAGACCTTGGTCTGGGGGATGAGAGTCTGGCGCAGCCGGGGAGTTCTCCGGCTGACCTTGGGGCTTGTTCTTTCTCCTCAGGGTGTTTTTCCTGAATGTGCCGTTAGATTCCATCATCGAGCGGCTGACCCTGAGAAGAATCGACCCTGTCACGGGAGAGAGGTTTGTGCCAGGCTCTGGTGGTTGGCTGTCTGAGGGCTTCTGGGGCCAGGTCCCGCTGGGGAGCTGCCTCTCTCCGTCTGGCCGGCCGACGCCGCAGTGGGATTGCTCCAGGGGTAACACTGGTGACGACTGACGGAAGAGTCTAGAAAGGGGGTCCGTCCAGCTAGCTCCTTTGGGCTACGTCTGTCGACCATCTTCGCCCGGAAGAGTAATCGGAAAATGGACGTGGGAGGTGCCGCAGCGACTGCCGTGGTGGCCTCTCCGACCCCCGCATGGGAAGTGGCTGCAGGGCAGGTGTCGCCTGTGTGAGTCGGGGGGCCTGTGCTCGCACCACGATGCTATACACGTCTCCGTGGGAACCAGTTCGCCTCTGAGCCTTAGTCCCAGGGGATAAAGTCGGTGTTTGAATCTGCACTCTGACCAAGTGCGGTCACGGCGTTCATGCTGAAATGCAATTTCAAGTCCCCGCAATCACACAGGGGTAAAAGCTTCCATCCTCCCTGGTGACCAGGACGTTTCTCGGTAACCAGGGCCACCCCAGGAGTGGAGTGAGGAGGGGCCGGAAGGAAGTACCAGGACTTTTATGGACTATGGCCCTGATCTCCTTACAGCGGCTGCTGGAGATAGGACGGCCTTTTGCTGAGGCACGTCGAGGATGATGGCCTTCATGTGGCCCTGTCCCCAGAGTTCCTCCCAGCAGTGACCGTCATGTCTGTCGTCTCCGCTCACATCTGTTGCCGTAGTGTCCCCTCCCCCATTTCACTGTAAGCACCGCAGACATAGCGTCACCCTCTGTCTTGCTTGCCATCGTGCTGTCAGTAGCAGATGTCACATCAGACCGATAGCAGATGCCTGACGAACGTTGCTTGGAAGGAAGAAGAGAGGAAAGCAATGAAGGAGAGGGACCCGGCACTTGATATATTGTTCTGTTCTGTCTCCTAGTATCACCGCACCCCTCTCCCCTGGCAGGGGCCATGTTTTGTCTCTCTGTAGCTCCCATGCCCAGCCGAGGTCGTACTCACAGCTGGTGCACAGTAAATGTTTGGTGATGGTGGTGATGGCGATGATGGTGGTGATGATGATGATGGCGATGATGGTGGTGGGTGATGATGGCAGATTGATGGTGATGGTGGCGGAATGATGGCATGATGATGATGATGGTAATGATGGTGGTGGTGGTGGCGATGGTGATGATGGTGGATGATGATGGTGATGATGATGGCATGATGGTGATGACGATATTGCGGCGGTGGTGGTGGTAAGATGGTGATGATGGCGATGTGATGATGATGCGGTGGTGGTGGCGATGGGGGATTAGAGATGATGGTGATGTAATGATGGTGGTGGTGGGGTGAGCTGGCAGAGGAGGAGGATGATGATGATGGCGATGATGGTGGTGGTGGATGGTGGTGATGAGGATGATGATGATGATGGATGATGATGGTAACAGATGATGGTGGTGGTGGTGATGCGGTGAGGACGATGGTGTAGATGAGAAGATGGTGGTGGTGATGATGATGGTGATGATGATGATGATGATGATGGTGATGATGATGGTGATGATGATGATGATGGTGATGATGATGGTAGTGGTGATGATGGTGGTGATGCAACTTGGTTAACAGTAGGACTCAGGACTCTTTCTCCCCTGCCCTCTGGGCTGGACTGTGGGTCACTTGCTTCCCCTCCTCTGTCATAGGTACCACCTCATGTACAAGCCACCTCCGACCATGGAAATCCAGGCCCGACTCCTGGAGAACCCAAAAGACACGGAAGAGCAAGTCAAGCTCAAAATGGACCTGTTCTATAGGAATTCGGCCGAGCTGGAGGCGTTCTACAAGCAGGCCATCACTATCAACGGGGACCAGGACCCGTACACGGTCTTCGAGTACATAGAGACTGGGATCATCAATCCCCTTCCCCAGAAAGTCTTCTGATGGGTGCAGAGCAGGGAGCACCCCCAGGGAGACGAAGTTAACCCCCACCCCCACCGTCTGGAACCTTAGCCAAGCCAATAAAGAGTGCTTTGCTGGGTGCAGTGTCGCGTGTCCTGTGGGTGAGGTGTTTTGTCGTCTGGAAGCGCAGGACCGGCGGAGCCCAGGGGGCAGTGAAGCAGAGCTCAGTGGGCGTGTCGGACCTGGGCTGAGCTGCAGCTCTGGCACCAACGTGCCGGGCGCCCCTGGGTAGGTCGCTGAGCCCTCAGAGCCTCTCTCTTCTCGCAACCAAGACGGGGATTAAAGGAGCCGATGCAGGCAGAGCTCTCAGCACGGTGCCTGGTGCACAAGAAGCCTTCGGTGAATGTAGTTAAAACACCATCTCTAGAGTAGTGCCGTTTAGTAGAACTCTCTGGAATGGCAGCACACTCTCTCTCTGTGCTGGCCAAGACGGTAGCCACCAGCTGCAAGCGGCTAATGAGCACTTGGAACGTGGCTAGTGCAGCTGAGGAGGTGGTTTTTGATTTAATTTTCACTAAGTATAAATAGCCACGCATGGCTAGTGGCTGCATGCTGGACAGGGTGGTTCTAGACATGCTCAGCCACTTCTTAAAACTTGCTAGAAGCCCTTAGAAGCTACGCCTTCAGGTCCCACGGAAATAGCCCCTCTGGAGCCTACAGAGCCCACAGCGCCAGGAGTGGCCAGAGGGATAGGACAGTGACACCTTAGGCTGATGGAGCTTGTGACCCCCTTCCGGAAGCCACCCCCATTCCCATTATTACCATTTACCTTGTTAGGAAGGTACTTGGGTGATCCCTCGTCAACAGACGAGGACACTGAAGCCGCAGAGTGTAAGTGACTGGCCTAATGTCACTTAGACGCATGGCTCGACCTGAACCCAGTGCTCTGGTGCATTCTGCCAGTGGGGCCTCAGCACGCCAGGCCAGCCTGGGCCCGAGGCTGAGAAGCTCGGGGACCCCGGGCCTGAAGGCTAAAACCCCTTCTAGCCTGGAGTAGCCCAGAGTCTCCCAGCAGAAGTCTGACCCTGGCACCGGCAATAGTAGCCAGCAGCTGGTGCCCAGCGAGCCGGGCCTCCCGGGTCTGACCCCTGCTCTGCCCCAGTCACAGGCAGGTCGAGCCCCGGGCCTGCTGCAGCCAGGCCTCCAGCGGTGGTGACCTAACCTCTGCCCTTCCTCTCTGCCGGTAGCTCAGGCACTGGGGGCCACCTCCCGAAACTCCATCAGGGGTCTCCCCTGCCCAGGCCCCACTTCTTTCCAACCCCCAGAGGGAAGACGGTGGCTACCTCCTAAGTCCCCTGACAATGGGCTCCTGCTCATTAGGCCTCCTCAGACCCCAGGGGGCCCCAGGAGGGGTCCCAGTTACAGACCGGGTTGCAAATGCTCCATGTTACACACCCAGCATGTACTTTGCCTGCTTGTATCCAGCACCCCCAGATTGGAGGAGAAGTGAACTGGAAAGGTGGCCTGGCTCGGGGACACATCCCTAACCCCGTTCTCCCCTCTGCCTGTCACTTCAGTACTGGAGAACGTGGTCTCACTCCTGGAACTCAGTGAAACACCATTTGGGTGTAAATTCTGAGCCAAAGACATCATAAAACATTCACATATTTAGTTAACATAGCAGTGCTGATGTGAGCCACCGACTCTGCCCCACGTTCACGCCCACACGGTCAGCCTCCTCGTCTCCCCTCACTCCCCCACCTGCTGCACTCCCCCACCTTGCTGCACCCCACCCCTCTGCCTGCTGCAGCCCCTCCTCAGAGCAGTCACGCCCGCTCTGCACCCACTATGAGGCAGGTGACGTCCCCCACAATAGCACGAGCTGTGAAACCGAGCGCCTGGGTCCTCGTGCTGCCATGTGACCTTGGACACGTTACTTAACCCCCTGGGATCCTTGTAAAATGAGGACAAAACAGTCGTTGCCTCCCAGGCAGGACCGAGCAAGTGTCGAGGGATGGAAAGAGTTAATGCATGAGCCGCGCACAGGGCGCAGGGCGCAGGGCGCTCAGTGACCGCGCTATCGTCCACGGCACCTCGTACTCACGACTCCCGCGGGGTCAGTGCTGTTTCACCCCTAAATGCGGAGACTCGGGCTCCGAGTTGCGGAACTTGCTGAAGGCTGCAAGTGGGGAGGGGGCTTGTGGAAGAGGGTCACCCGGGTCACGTCCTGTCCCTCCTCATCCACTCGGGGCGCGGTGGACTCTGCAGGCCCCAGAGGACCAGAAGGTGGGCCTTCTAAGGGGTTCTAGCAAGTCTTAGGAAGCGGCGGAGCGTGTCTAGAACCACCCTGTGCAGCACGGCAGAGCGGTCGGGACCCGGAGCGCCACGCGATGGCGGAGAGGGCCCCCGCTTTCCCGCCCGTTGCTGTCCGGGTCGCAAGAGCATCCCGGCTCGTGGGGACCTTGCCTTCCCCTCAGCCCTGCCTGGGCCCCTGCAGGACGCCGGCACCAGAGGAGCTGGTCACCGCCACCTCTCTTGGCTTCTGGCATCCAGGGTTCCTCGTGCCGGGTGTTGATTGGGCTCGGGCACCACCGTGCCACGGGGACAGCGCAGGCTTCATTGAGATGAGCTGGGAGCGTGGGGCCAGGTGCCGCTCGAGCGTGTGGTGGCCTAGCGCACCGGCAAGCTTGGCCCGACACGCTCCTGCCTGTGCAGTTCGCTGCCTCCACCGGCCCCAATCCCAGCAAGTGGCATCCATCTCCTCCCCGAGACCGGCGGCCCCTCCCCCGGCCTAGCAGCAAAGCTTCCCACGCCTGACGGGGGGCTGTGGGACCACGGGGCTCTTCTAACTGGCGTTTGTTAGCATCCAGTTGGTCTGGGGCCCCAGGTGGGAGCGGCCATTCGGGGGCTGGAGGGCCAGCCTCGTTCATACCCAGATAGCGAAGTTCACCAAGGTCCGATTAACTTGCAAGAGAACAAATCACCGGTCACTGGTCATTGTTGTCATTGTTGTCGTTAAAGTGGCCCCTTGGGGCATTTTCAACCCCTGTTACCATAAGTTGTCACCGCAAACCGTCAGCTGGTCTGCCTCTACCGTGCACTGGTCAGAAGCCCTGGCTCCCGCCACGTCGGGGTCGATGGACCCGCCGGCATAATTTACTTCTCCGCCAGCGGGTCTACCAGTGCGAGGCACCCCAGATCGACGGGCAGCGGTCACAGCTCTTGGGCCGTGGAGCCCTTCCCGTGTTCCCCAGTGGAAAAACATCCCGTCCGGGGACTCAGAACCCCTCATTCCACCAGGCCTGAACTGCAGCAACAGGGGTTCCCTGGGAGTGCGGTGGAGGGACCCACCCTTCCCCCTGCTGGCTTCCAGACTCATGAATTCCACTGCGGGGCACTCAGCACCCTGCAAGGCTATCGTTCACGACGGCTGTTGCATCCTGGATCTCGATGTGACAGGACCCAGCTCTGGCCGTGTGGTCACTTGGCACACGGTCAGGCACTCGAGTGCTGCTTTTCAGACAGAGTGGCATCCAATGGCAGGGCGCAGCCTTACTCCAGGGCCTCGGGGGCCGTGTTGCCACTCTTTAAGGCCTTTTGGTGCCTCCACGTGGCACCCTAACCTACAAGGATGAGCCTTGCTCCACAGGGTCTGCTGGGTCACATGCCCAAGTGGCAGGACAGCTTGTACCACAGCCTGGACCTGCTGTGCAGGCCTCCCTTGCCGTGGACCCCACTGGAAACTGGCAGTCTTTGAGTTTCTCAGTAAATATGCAGAGCTGTATTCCTGGTCAAGGTGGCCTCTGATCTGAAGAGACCCAAGCAAGCCTTTTTCTTTCTCGGTGGCAGGAGGTACGAGGTGCGATGACTTGTTCTTTACCTCAGAGGGACAGTCACAGCATGCCTCGGGCCACTGGATCCATCACCGGCGCTAATAGGGCAGGACCCAGCATCCCTGTGGGAAAATCTTCCTCCTCCTGGCACACACAGGGTCAGGTAGTTGCCACTTCCTGTTTACCAGGCACACAGGGATGCCGTCAACCTTTGTAATGGACCAGAATAACGTTTGTGGATGACAAGACGAACGTCTTTGGACTACAGCGTGATGAAGAGCAGGTGAGTGTTGGGGGAGCAGGGAAGAAACAGAGACGCAAAGTAACACACCGGTTTGTGGATAGCGGATTTAGTTATCGGAAAACAAAATACTTAAACGCACGCGAGTAGCCAGTAGGTGGGTAGAAAGTTGCGGTGGATTTTAGCTCTGTGGACGTGGAATGAGGGCTACAGTTGTCACACGTCAGCCTCGCTTTAATAAACAGCAGATATTTGTGTCAGTAGTTACACTGAGCTTACTTTGATGCCCCGTTTTTTGTAATTTTTTATCAGGCTTACTCTGATACTCTGTTCTTTTATAATTCTTCATGGGGCTTGTGCTGATACTTCGGTGTTCATAATTTTGTATCAGTACCTCCTACGGCTGCCCCCTACAGTGTATCTAATATGTACGATTAGTCACATCCTTTAAAATTCCTCGACATTAAGCTCTGTTTCCCCATACGAGGAAACAGAGTGGCTGTGACCTTCAGCCTTTCCTAGGCGAATGCAAACTGCGGCTGATCCTCGCCTCTGATGGACACCGAAACAAGGCCTTCGCCTCGTCAGTACATCGTCGATCGTCAGAAGCTCTACCTCCCTGTTCTAGCGGGTGTCACAATTGGCTACGACTTGATGACGTTTTGAGCTGCCCGCTATCATCCGTGGTGACCACCTGGCTTTGCAGGGCCAGCCTGGTGCTCTGGACAGAGATGTGATGGAGATCAGCACGCCACAGTATTTGTCTTTGAAGGTGACATTAATCCGTTTTAAGTCCTCGAGTTACAGCACCTGACCTGCTACCTGCACCTGTGGCAGCTGTCTCAGGGGCTTCGCCTGGCCCTTTGTCACAGGTCGGAGAACCGACGTTAGGTACAACCACCCACATACCAACTCCGGGGCTGCGGAAATGACTCCAGTGGGCTTTCAAGCCCACCGGCCCCCATTTGGGTTTAAAACCAAACAGTGCTCTCTCGTCTACCCGTCGACCTCACGCATAAGAACCCCCGTCTACTAGCCACAGCCACAGAGCCCCGTATGGCAAGGCTGGTGTTGCCACTCCAGCCCGCCCGTGGTACTAATTGTACTTCCTGTCCCTTAGCAGCTCAGTACCACCCCTGGGTCTGCGATTCTGGAATCGTGTTCTCGGCGACACTAGGGAGTCCCATTCCTTGGCGGCAACTCTTGCTGTCAATCCTGGCCTGGGGACAGCCACCATCGTGCTCACACTTAGTGCCACCGCTTTACTTCAGCCAAAAGGGAGTCCCCATGATAAGATCAGTGCCATTGTAAGAGACGCCAGGGACCTTGCTCTCTGCACTCAGGCACGAAGAAGAGGTCCCGTGATCACACCGAGCGAGGGCAGCCATCTATCGGCCAAGAGAAGTGGCCTCAGAATGAAACTTACCTTGCTGGCCCCTTGATCTTGGACTTTTCAGCCTCCAGAACTGAGAGAAGTAAATTCCTGTTGTTCAAAAGCCACCTATGGTATTTCGTAATGGTGACCTGAGCTAAGGCAAGTGACTATTTAGAACAAAGCAGCTTATATGTTGAGTTTATAATGTACGTCAAACAAAACTATAAGACAATGATAGCATGCAGCCTGGGGGACATAAATGGACAATCAACTACCTTTGCTTAGATTCACGGAGTTCACTGTAGCATCCTTTAACTCTTCCTGTATCCTTGTATCTTATGGTTCTCACTTATAAGCAACATGGTGTGTTCGAGACCAGCCTGACAATCTTTGCTTTAACGAATCATTTGTCCATTGACATCCAAGGTAATCACATTTTGGGTGTAAAGCCATTATCTTGTTTGCTTTTCATTTTCCCATCCTATTCTGTTCGTTGCTTTTCTCCCTTTCGGGTTATTTTCGAACCATTCCAGGCATACCCCTCTCTCAGCTGAGGAAACCTGCAGTCTCATCCAGACGAGCGGCTTCGCCTGCTCTGCCAACGCAAAGGTTTAAAGGCGCCTGACCCGGGGTCACGCCTCCCTCGCGTCTCTCAGAAGACGCGTGTTTCGGTGTCACAGCGTTTCCCACCGGTTCTGCCTTGTCGATGTTCGCTCCCGCCGCTGCTCCGGACCGCCGTCCCCCCGCCAGGCCCTGCACGTCGGCCTTCAGCGCTGCTCTGCGGGCGACGCCTTACTGTCCGTTTCCGTTGGTCCGAGAATGTCTCTCCTGTCCTTCTTAAAGGACATCTTTTGCCGAGTTCAGGACCCTAGGTTGGCAGTCACTTTCTTTCAACGCTTGGAAGGCGCCTTCCGTGGCCGTCTCGCAATCATCATTCCCAGCCAGGATCCAGCGGAACGGCTTATCCCTGCTCCTTTTAAGGCGATGTGTCTTTTTTCGCTCACGACTTTTTGAGTTTTAGCGGTTTTAGTCTACGTCGAGGCGCGTGTTTCGTGCCGTTTATCGTGTCTGGCGTGTGCCCGGTACTCAGGAGTGTGGTCTGAGTTACGGAGTGGAATCCCTGCCCTCGGTACTTGGTCTGAGGTCTCTGCGGGTCCCATTTACCTGACGCTCGCACGTGCTCTCACACCACCGAAGCTCCGCTGCTCACTCCCCCTTACGATTCTCATACGTTTTCTGGCAAATGATCAAAGACACACGGAACTGATCCCGAGGCAGCTGCTCATGGCCGTTTCTCTCACGCACATGCGCACGCGCGCGCACACACACACACACACACACACACACACACAGCTCCTTCCCGCTCTGCTCACATCTGGGCATTACTCGCCCCTGCAGGTGCTGCTCAGGCCTCAAGGTTTCTAAGCTTCACTACGATCCACGTGAGCCCGATAAAACAAGTACGCCATATACAAATAATTCTGTTGTTTATTTATTTTGAATACAAAAAGTGGCCAAGATAACAATACTAGTGGCTCTGCATACAAAACACGAGATATCCGAGGTTATTTCACATTTACAAAACTGCCATTATGTACAGCACTGGATATTCACAGCAATGTTATTCAACTCTAAGGACGAGACTCATATGAGCAGTTCGGGGGCATTCAAAATGGGAAAAAGCTAAAAACCAATGGTCTTTCATTAACTGGAGAGTCGGCCAACCAGCTGTCTGGTAAAGAAAGAGAGGACCTGGTCCCCTATTCTTTACTGATGACTAAAATAAGGTTGCCCCCCACAGGGCTGAACACTGACAAGCACCCTCCAAAATTCCCATTTCATTTGCTCTTCCCCACTTCAAACTTCCCCAGAAACGTCTGCCCTAATATTAGGTAAAAGCTCAGGACACTGATATATCATCTTCGGGAAAAGAAGGCTAAAGAGTGCTAAGGACATGGCCTGGTCTGGGTCCATCGAAGCTCAGTTCAAACCCAAGAAAGAAATTGACCCCCTCCTGGTCATCGGTTTGGGACTCACGGGGAAAAGTGAGCCATGCTTCACCTAGAAGGTGGCAGGAAGTCACTCACTCGCTGTACACGTCACGAGCACCTACTCTGTGCAAGGCACTTGGCACTAGGTGCTGCAGGAGCCACCAAGACGAAGCGGACAGTCCCTGCCCTCAAGGAGCTTACAATCTAATCGTGAACGCTATGTACATCTATACGACGGGAGAAGCAGCCAGTTTTTCCGGGGCAGGGGTGGGGGTGGGGGTACGCCAAGCAAAATGCGGTGTTATTCTTAAAGTCATTTTATTTAAACGCTAAAAATCTGTAACATGCCACCTAATCAGATGGCAAACATTAAAAACCATCTCCTTTTTATAACCTTAAGTATTTAGACGTCTGTTCTTTTTATTTCCAAAAACGTCATATGTAAACATACACGAATTCGAAGCCGAGCACGAAGATCAGCACAGGCGCGGGTAAACATGAAATATATTCGCTATACACAACACAGACTTATTTTTCTATACAGTCTTATTCCTGTATAAACGAGTTTGATATTCACTGTCCTTTCATACATTAAAGTACACATCTGAGTCGAAGTCTTGAAAAACACAGAATTCATTTTTGCCTTTAATTCGGCATTAGTACCAAAATTAAAACACCCTAAACCCTAGCGGCCTGTTAGCCAAACATAAATGGTAAAGTATGAACCGTCTGAAAGCCATCACAGCCTCTTACGCTGTCCAATATGACCACTTTACAGGATCTTTTTACGAAAGTAACGGGATCCTGTGATGGGAGGTAAGCAAAATCTCACCTTAGAAGTAAACATAACATTTAGAGTTCTGGAATTTAATTCTACCCGACCCATTTACAGCATTTCAACTAGGCAGCCTATACCGGGTGTCGGTATGAGAGTCTCATCATTCCCCCTTTTCAGCTCCTCCCGAGCCTGCAATGAATGAACACAGCACATTGGTAATCCATATACCGTTGCTCCAAATAAACTCGCTAAGACCTGGGATTGTATACTAAGTCTCCCCCTCCCCCCATCCCAGAGCATAGATACGAATGACTCAAAGAAAACGCAAGATAAGAAAAGCTGAATCACCTACCTGGGTAAAGAGGTTGGGGGAGAAATATCCATTACCAAAAGGATTAACTTCTTGACAGGACATCTTTATAAACAACCATTCCCGTGTTAAATGTGTCGATTCCCACACCAAGTTTTCAGAACAGCCCTGTCTTAAAACAAACTCTCTGCATGCACATGAGAGGCTGCAGCCTAGCTCCCAGACTCAGCCTCGCCAACGAGTCCTAATACTGATCTGTGTCTGTGCCCTAGAAACGAGTTCGCAATCTTCTGCAAAATCCTGCTGCGTCACCAGGACTGCGATGCAACAGTGCTTCAGATGTCACGGGGAGCAACTTTCCATTCTGCAAATTTGACTTGATTCACTTTGAGACGGTCAGATTTCACATGCTCTCTAATCAGTTTGAAGAGCAGACATCATGTCAGCAGACGTGAAGATCTTAACTCCAGAAACCTCTTTCGGCTTCAGAAAAGAACATTTAAAAGCTATGTGACTCTGAGGCCTGAGACAGACAGTCTAAAACTCTGCTTGAAGCTGCCAGTTGATACTCAAACTCGTAACTAAAATGAAGCAGCTCTCTCTGGTTGGCTCCTTGGAGGCATTTTAAAACTCCGACAACTTGAAGGGAAAGGTGAGACCCCTGAGACACTCTGCGGACTCACCGCAGGCTAAACGCCACCTACACACGGAGGGCGGGCCGAGAGCATAAAGGTACAGTCGCCAGGAGTCACAAAGCCACGCACGGACTCGAAGCAGTCCACGTGGGCTCACTGTAAAGATTCATTTGTTTTGCTGTTTGTGCTGCCCAATCTCTAAAAAGAAAAACGGGGAGAATATACATTTCCCTTAAAAAATTTAGGACTGCTGACTCTGAATACAATCCAGTCAGCTTAGCTTTGCCCAGAATTTTTGCTTGTCAAGAATAACCCTGGTAGAGGGGCGGGGACAGGGAGCTAGAATCTAGCACACTCCAGCCCAAAGTCCAGGCGAGAGTTATTCCACACTCTGAGAAAATAAAGTCCTGAAGGAAATCAGATAGGACTTATCAAGCTAACAACTAACGCGATCACCTTTAAAAAGAAAAATTACCGTTTAATGGTTTCTTCTAGGAATAGAGACACAACTACGTGATTCGGCTTTTAGAAATTTTATCACCAATCTATTTTTTTTCCAAACACGAACTCTGTTAACTCTGAGTGTGTCTTGAAGCTGAGCAAACAGGAGGAGTGGCTAGCGAGAGGGAGAGGGAGGCGGGAGGCGGGAGGTGTCAGGGGCAGGCGGGAGGCACAGACGCTCGGCATCACCAGTGATGTGACTCCCGGGTCTTGCTGCAGGCACGGCCGGCACCCACTGAGCTCCAGTGCGGTTTAACCGCGGGTGCGCCGTCAACCAGCGCCGACAACCTCCCTCCCGCTTACCAAGCACCGACAAGTGGCAAGTTCTCCACTTCCTACCTGACGCCGTGATGATCACGACAGAAAACGTTTTAATACTGATCACCTTTAACGTTCTTTAAACCTGACTAACCTGTGGAACTCACTCACAGGTCCAATGTACGTGCTTCAACAGCAGCATCCTCAAAACCTTCTTAGGAGGGAGAAGTGGGAAAATGTCACACCGAGCCGCGAGCTTGGCCAGTGGTTCTAACAGCTTCTGACACTGGAAAATAACTGGTAGTTTGGCAGATGGAATAGACAGAGATTGCCTGAGATCTGGGTGGTAGATGCAGGAGGATTTCAGAGTAAATATCGGGCATAACAGGCTATCAATTTCTTATCTGGAACAATAGCAACAAATTAACTCTAGGCAGAGAAAGTGTGATACAGGTGTGGGGTTCTCAGACTCCCCAAATGCAACAGTGTTGCCGCTTAGAAGGACTAATTTGTATAGACTCTGCCCCTGCCCTTACACAGAGCGGGCCTGTCGCGTTCTCCGGCTATTCCTGACCCAGCGATTACAGTGACAGCTGGAACACCCTGACCAGAGCGGGGACGTTCCAGGAAGGTCGAGGGTGCGGCAGGCTTCAAGCAGGAGATGTGGCGCGTCCGAAGACACCTGGTGTCGCTCCCACTTCCCACTGGGCAACGCCCTATCACCAGGGGCGCTGACCCTGAGTGAAAGCGAGAAGCGCACTGTTTGGGATGCTGCCTCTTATTCAAAATCTCTCATTCTCACAGGTCAGTGGCTTAACCTCCGCGAGTGGGGGCGGGCAGGAAGGGGGGGTCCCCCAAATTTCTGGGTGGGCAGAAATTCAGGCTGAGGCAGGTGCTGGCGGGATTTCAGAGTCAAGAACGCCGCTGGGCCCAGCCCCTGCAGACAGAAGCCTCGTTCTAGTAAAGCGGTCACCATGTTTATCCCTACACAGACCCACGGAATAATTCGGCAGATCCTCTTTAGCTAAACTCTAAGAGTTATTAAACTTCCTTCAAAACGCACAAGCGCTTTAAATAAAAACTTAATGTAAGTTTTAGACGGCAGCAGCAACACATCCCCCAATAAGAACAGATCAACCAGTGACTCTGATTAGGGACAAACACATAAGCGAAACTAAGCATTTTGTGATTATTAAAACTGCAATACTTCCTTGACACGACCCCAGTGTTTACTGTAAAGTGAAACAGACACAAGCACAAACTACTGCGACTGCCCGGCCTCCTGACGTGTGTTACTCGGCCGACTGCTTCTTTCCTGTGCGTCACTGAACAGGCCGGATCGGACCCGAGGGTCTGGACAAACGCCACTCTTCAAATTACCACCGAAATGAGAAAGGCGAGCGGAAGACTCCAGCAAATACATAATTACGGATTAGAGGCAAAGCATCGTTCTGAACAGGAAACAAAAGACGTTTTCAAAGCGGACTGCTGGGAGGGCCCCTCAGGGGCGCTGTCCCCACTGCATGCGGGGGAGGGGGAACACGAGCACCGTGTGTTCCCGTCACAATGCCACCCGTTAGCAGCTGTTTCGAGAGCGAGGACAAAATGTCTTTCACTAAGGACACGAAATAAAAGCAGGAACTGTTAGAATAAAGGCATGTAGTATGAGTCAGAATTTCACATTTTGTATTTCCCATCAAATACATGGTCCGGAAGCATGTACCATTTTAAGATGTGTGCATTGCAGCCTTGTTGATTAGCACCAATCCCTGGGATACTTATTTTAAAAATCCCAAAACACTGTAATTCCCAGAATGTCTATTTTTTCCTTTAGGTTTTACAACCGGTCAACATCTAACATCTCTTAACAGCCTGCAGAAAAAGCCTGCGTTACGAACACCAGACTTTCGCACAGAGAGACCCCCGGCCCTGCCAGCCGAGCCGCAGGCACTCACAGCACTGAGCGGTGTCCACACCTCGGGGCTGCCCATCTCCTTCCAGAAGTCTCTAGGTAGACTCTGCACTCCTATACCGGACACAAATGACACGTCTGGGAGCGTTGACATTAAAAATACTACGAGTTTTAATTTAATACTAAAAGAAGAAAATATTTTTTCCTCTTTTGTAGAAACATCTCATGGAGGTTGTCACAGTTACGTCTGAAGCAGGGACGTGACACGGGGGAACTGGAATACTTGACATCCTCAGACACGTTCAGGAGTCGGAGCAGGAAATGGGACGACCTGGGAGATCGTTAAAATAAGTCATAATTATTAACTTATGAGAGTCACCGGACCTTTCGATACATTAAAACCAATTTTAGTCTTGGCTTCAATCTCTCAAAAATAACAGCTTTAGGAAAATGTTGTCAATATGCAGGGGAACTAATCGGCGGGGCACAGATGTGCAGCTGTGTGTTGAGGACGCCGCCGCTGGCCACGCGCTCAGACGCTCAGCTTCTGCTGGTCATTTAAGCTCCCGGAGCCACAGGCAGCGCCAGGCCACGGTCTGGGATTAAAGCCCAATGCGGCCCAGCAAGACCCTTTTCCCCAGGCTCCAGAAGAGGTCGTTCTGTTCCCAGAAACAAGAGGGCATTGCTTCAAGCCGCTTCGGCCAAGGCTCTCGGACAGTAAGCGGTCCTCACTGGGTCCGGAGTGGGGCTGACACTCATCTCCAAACGACTGAAACCTCGGCCTCCGTCATTTTCAAGATATGCTCTAGTCCCTGGAGACAGACGACGCCCTCCGAAGGGGTCCCCGGGGCACCGGGTGCAGTCGCGAAGAGCACCTCCCTTCCGCTCAGGAGTCCGGGCCGCTCCGTCTCCCGCCGCCGTCAGAACACAGGAGAGTCGCAGAAAGGGCAGGGGCTTTGCAGCAGCCTCTTGATCCAGTCAGGATCTGCCGGAGGAAGACAAGTGGGCTGAGTGTCAGCTCAGAGGCCAGGCAGACGGGACGCGGGGCGGATGGCCGCGGTGTCAGGAGGTGGCGCCCGTGGGCCAAGCACCTCACCCCACCACTCCCGAGGAGGCTGAACTAAACCTGTGGCTCCCAGAACTGAGTGGGATGAAATTTCCTTCAGCAACGACACAGGAAAATAAGGGTGCTGGGTGGGTGCTCAGCACGCTAAATTTACGCAGTTTCAAGGACTGCATTTTTTCCTGAGACTGGATCCTACATAAATTGTTAACATCAAAATATCCTTTTATACGATTATAGAAATAGTAATACTAAAAAATGCATTACTTGGAGAAATCGGAGCACGATAATACCGAGGCCACACCTCTTCCCCTTCTAGAAGCCCTGGTCTGGGGCCTGCCCTGTGCCACCGCCCTTCGGCTCCCACGCAGCCCCGGGCTCCCCAAAAAGCGGCACGTGGCTCAACGCAAAGTCAGCTGATGGGTGTGTGTTTTTTAAATCTGTTCCAATCTTTTCCTGATTTTCTGCCCAAATAACATACTAATTTTCATTTGCAGTGGGTGTTTATAAATTCCCCCAAATTTGTTTCAAAATAATCCAGTAAGAGGGGGGAAGAGAGTGGGGACTACAGGTGAAACACAAAAGGCTGTGAGTTGGCAATTTGGGCAGTTGACTGATGAGTGCGTAAGGGTTTATCAGACTCTTTCCTGTACTTTTGTACGTGATTGCATTTTCTAGAATAAAAACTTAGAATACAAGCTGCCAACACACCGACTTCGCAGAACTGGGAAGTGTTAACGTCAGCCAGTTAAGGTAAAAAATAAAGAACCAGGGTGTACTGCACGAAGAACGTTTCCGCTTTACTTCCCTGCAGGCAGAGCCCCCCTCACACGCATGGAAGTGTCCACGCGCGTCTGCGCTCAGCTCGTTCGGTTGGAGTGTGATGTTAATGAACCTTGGGTCACAAATGACGTCATGTGGCATTGACCTCACTAATCCCTCGCCTACATCTTATTTCCAGTGAGTTATCTCAGAAATGTGGGCTTTGTCACCAGGCTGTTGGAAAAGAATAAAGATCAACCAGAAAAAAGCCCCATCGTGGCTCCAGAAGAGTAACTCCAAGTGCGCACCCTGTCACTGGTTTGGCTATGCTGGCCTCGTATACACGACCACCCGCAGAATTTTCATTCAAATGTAATCTGTACGTGCCAAGTAAGACAAGTTCTGACATTTTTTTGAATGAATCATTTGTTTGCAGTGACAGAACAGCAAACTTACTTCCTAAAATGCAATATATACTTTAACGTGACATTGTTTTTTCCCACGCCTACAGCACCTGGTCTTCCTGGGTGGTCTCCCATCTAAGTACTAACCAGGCCCCACCCTGCTTAGCTTCCGAGATCAGACGGGATTGGGCTTGTTCAGGGTGGCATGGCCGTAGACAACATGACCTTTACGAAGTCTGTTTTTAGCGAGTTGCAGCTTCGTGCTAATACCGGGCGCCACAGGACGAGCCTCTCACTGCCCGGTGGCCTCAGACTGAGCGACTAGAAGCCCGACCGGCCACTGGCCGCCGGCCACCATGCGGCTGGCGCTCAGCCTCCCGAGGCGGGGACACTCACCTTCGGGGGCAGGGTGGCGCGCGATGCTGTCGTGGAGCAGACACCTCCGGTAGATCAAGCTCTGGCAGGACTGGTAGGTTAAGAAGCACCTGGGAGACAGACAGACGCGCTCGTCAGCTCTACGGACGCCCGGAGGGAGGGCAGCGTGGCGCCGCGGGTGACTCGCCCAGACCGCTGCCCTCCGCCACACGCTAAGGAAGCGAACGGCAAAACGGTCCACACGCTCGCGCGACAGCGTGTCCCTCTGCACAGCACGGCGGCTAGACCCACGCCACCCATGCTGCGAAGGAGAAGCGCGACATGCAACGTCCTCTCCGACCGGCCCTGCGGCCCCTTTCGGGCCGTCGGCAGCTCTGGGACAATTCTGTCCGCCCGAACCCACCTGACTCTGAGCGTTCGGCACGTGAAAGACATCGACCCATGTTATAGTGACAATTCTTCTTGGCAGTGGTTTGTAGGATCAGGTGTAAGAACCTGAGTCCAGTGGGGAAAGCCACAGGCTACTGATGTAGACGACGAAAGAAGGGACGGGACCAAACGCCCACAGGTTCCACGCCACCCAGTGGCTCGTCCCTGAGCACCCCCAGGACCAGGCCCAGCAGGGACGGTGGAATGCCCCGAGGCGGGGGTGTGCACTGGGTGCTGCGGGGAAGGTTTCTAAGTTCAGCGACCAAGGAGCATAAAAATGCAAAGAGGAGGGAGACACCACGCAGGTTCGCTTTGGGTAAAGACTCGGGTGTCCAGGAGAGACGGGCTCTGATGGGGGCGGGCGGGGCAGTAGGCCCTTCTCACATGGAGAAACAAGGTGCTCTGGCCCCGACTCCAAGCAGCAAAAACGAAAACACCTTGTTACCGCGCTTGTCTGGGAGACGGTAACGCGTGGCGGCTACGCAGGGGCACTCGGGCCCGCGGGCCAGGTTCTGGCTCTGTCACCAACACCTCTGGGACGGAGCAAATTACTTAACCTCCCAGGCGCCTGCTTCCACCTGTAAGTACAGAACTGATGGCGTTAGCGCTCCGGAGAGTCACAAGTCGACTGTCCCTACAAGCGCGGATCCTACTCTCCCCTGGAAACGCCTGAGCGGTCAGATTAGAAACAGCATAGCAACACGATAAAAACTGGAAAATAATCCACGATCCATCCGTAAGGGAGTAAACGATGCAACATCCACACGTGGGAAACCCGACAGCCATTAGGAATGGGACGTGTGAACTGCTGTGGGAAGCTTGACGAGAGAACTGGCGAGTTGTGGGGCAGTGTGTGCGTCGCGATCCTGTTCTGGTTAAAAATAAATTTAAAAATTAACAGTTCCTACTATGTATTAAGCATCGTTCTCGAAATAGTCATGAAAAATACAAACATTTCCTGTCCTCATACAGCCTCCTATTAAACGAGGGAGAAAAACAAGAAGTAAAAAATATATTAAATGGTGATAATTGCTAGATATGAAAAAGCAAGAGCGACCGAGAGGGGACGGGTGTCAGCAGGGTGGGACTTTCGGGTAGCGCAGGCAGAAAGGCTTGACTGACAAAGGGACACTTGAGGGAGCCACGTGGACACCTGCTGGGAGAGCATTCCAGGAAGAGAGACCGGCCAGCGTGGCCCTCCAGAAGTGGGAGGGGTGCCTCGTGTACCTGGGGGACAATGACGCCGGTGCGCCTGGAGTGAAGTGAGCAGGACAGAAAGCTAAGAGATGAAGCCGGGGTGATGGGGGCCGGCTGTGCAGCCTCGGTCACCGAGGAGATTCTACTTTTACTTATCAGAAACGGATAGCCACTGGAAGGTTCTGAGCAGAGGGTGACATGACCTGACAAGGCCTTACCAGGATCATAATCAGGGCGAAACTGAAAACAGGCTGGGGGGGACACAGATGGAAGGCGAAGCCCAGGAAACTGTGATAAACTGGGCAACAGACGATGGCGTGCTGGACCAGGGCTGTGGAGGTGGCGAGCAAGGCTGGTCAGATCTGAAAGGCCTGTGAAACCTCCAAGCTGCCATACTGAGGAGACGGTGAGGTATGTGAGTCTGGACTGCGGGGGAGAAATTCGGGCTAAAGCTCTATGTTTAAGTCACCAGTGTACCGAGGATACGCAACCGCCAAGGCGGTGCCGGCAGAAGAAAAACAGGTCCCAAGGTGGACGTCGGGAGTGAAGCAGAGTCAGCAAAGACAACGAAGAGCGGAGAGTCAGAGGCAGGAAGGGAAGCGGGGGGCCGTGGCCAGGACAGGGGTGAAGTGCTTCGAGGAGCCACTGCGTCCGTAAAAGGAGGACACGCCGCGGTCCCCTCTGAGAGTGGCACTGAGGGCAGACGGGAGGAAGACGTCTACCTTCTATTATGAAGTTAGACAAAGTACATGAGCGCTTTTATGGTCCACTCACTTCAACGGGTATTACTTTTAGAATAATAATTTTTTAGAATTTAATGCTACTTTAAAGGAAAACAGTATGACCACAATCCACGCCTACGTCAATCAAGCAGCAAAAACTGCCGTCAAAGGACGCCTTGCTTTTATCAGACTGGAGAAAAAAGTCAGGGCCAGGGTTAATAACAGCAGCTTTTCACCAGCCTAAGGGCCCAGGCGGCGCACATCTTGGATAAATACAGCGCTTCGTGCCACACAGAACTGCTGAATGAGCAGAAGCAGGATGTGACTTAAACGACTTACCGAAGCCAAATGTGGCCATTGGAACAGACGGCCTGCTTGCGGTCTGTGAACGGCAAGATCTCTTTACACAAACTGCAGTGCTCGGGGAAAGTCTGTTTGTTCATCTTCTTTGAGATGTGTCCAATCAGCACCTGGCGAGACAAAAGCGGCGGCAACGTTTAGCGGGCCGGGCCGGGCCTCCTGCAGAAAGCCCAGTGACGCGCAGGAGGGGGACGATCGGGCAGCCCTGTGCCCGGGACGGGGGCTCTGCGTTTCCGTCACGCTCTCTGAAGTGTAAAGAGGCCTCCGACATGTGTCGGCTGGCTGGGGAAGAGAAAGTCCTTCAGGGGCCCTGTGACGACAGGGTGGGCCGGAAGCACTAAAGGAAAAACTCTTCTGAAAACCAAGATCTCGTTACTTGCCTTGGTTTAGCTGCTTCTGAAACAAGGACTTCAGAGTTCTGTTAGAAGACAAAATATTTAGCTATTACTTACAACGTTTTGGCTTTAAGAAGGAGAAGCATAATGACAGACAAAAGATGACATGAAACGCTAACTTTGTGGGATTGCCCAAATGTCTATTCTTCAAGAAAAGCTTACGAAGTAAAAACATAATTGGGATATAAAAGCACTAGTTTCGCCTCCTGACACCCAGAGACCCCTGACGGACCTGGTCCGAGAGCCCACAGTCCGGGAGCCACCAACCCCACGGCAGGGTCCGCGGCACGAGCGGGGAGGGGTGGGGGAGGGACGAGCTGGCTCCAGGTCTCCAGAATTTTAGCGGCTGTTAGCGCGAAGAAAGGCTCCCCGAGGGCAGAGTCTGGGCAGCGCTGAGCCGCACAGAGTTAAGGAGTGTTTTCTCTCGGGACCCTAGGAGGACAGTGGCCCAGGGAACCTCTCAGAGGGCTGTGGTGGGCGCAGCATCCCCAAGCCTGGAATCCTAGTGCTGTCAGGGAACTTGAATTCTGGGGAATACAGTTTGGGTAACACGGTACGATTGTTCAAGTGCCAAAGGCTACACGTATTTTTTTGTAAAAACAGCGTGAGCGATACATTTACCATATGTGCCCTTCTTGACTAACTCAGAAGTCTCAAGTCCTTTCCAATGGAAACTCTCCCCCCTAAACGAAAAAAAAAAAAACCTTCTACAAACAGCAGCAGGACGGAGCACGGGGCCAGCTGGATGTTCCCAGACACTACTTCCCCTTGCTTTTAGGTCTTTTTGGAGAGCTTGCCTCCCCCGCCTGGAAACCTTGCTTTTCAAACTTGCATGTCATCGCAAGGCCACCGGAGAGGAAGAACAGAAACCCCGCGTGCGACGAACGCGTCCTCCGCACCAGTCCAGGCTCCCTCCCACCTCAGCACCTCCACCCAAGCCACCGAACAACAACACGGCAAAGCAAAAGCTGAGCTTCAGAGCTTCAGGTCGCTTCTTGCCACGGCTTCGGCTTTCTCGTCGGTCAAACACCTACCCGTGCGGTCCGGTCGTCATACTCCTCGTCGGACATGAGGAAGTTGCAGAGGCCCCTGGTGGGGATGCTGGTGTTCTCGGTGATCCAGGTGTGCAGGTACACCTCTCCTAGGACTCGCTTCATGTGCTCCCTGGTCAGGTGCACTTCCACGGCTTCGATTTTCCCTTGGATTTCGAGGAGTTTCTCTTCCATCGGCTCGCGGCCTCCGGCATCTCCGGACTGGGCGAGGGGGTCATCTGTGGGGTCCTCTGGGTCCCCTTCTTTGCTCCTCTCCTGATGGGCCTGCCTAGTCACCTGTTTGGAGGAAGTGCCCTCTTGCTGTTCACCCTCGGCCGTGCCCGGCCCAGGCGAGTCGACCAGTAAGCTTTTTGAGTCCTCGTGGGTGGGCTTCCATAAGGCTTCCGAAGGGGTTTTCTGCATTGACTGGTAGAGAATCCTCAGGAGGAAGAGTTTGAAGCGCCAGAAGTAGGTGGCCCCGCTGCTCTCGATCTTTTTTTCCAGAGCTTCTTGTAAAAACTGAGGGATATGTTTATCTTTTAAGATCTTCCAGCGTACGAGGTCTATTAAATCCACCTGCTTAAAGAGATTTTGAACTGAAGACTCCAGGAGCTGAGCAGCTGCCTCTTCGAAGGTTTTGAGGGTGACGAACTGGACCTGGTAGTTTTTGTTCACGGGATGCAGGCCGTTGACCATGCCCTCCGTGGTGATGACGGCCAGATACGCGCCGCACGGGCTCACCGCTATCCCGTGCGTCCTCACCGAGCCAAACACGTCCGAGAGCTTAATCAACTGGTGTTCGAACTTCAACGCGACGTCTGTGAAAATGGGAATCAGCTGCCTCACCTTCCCGTCGCTGGAACAAGTATACACCGTGCCGTTCTGCTTGTCCGCAGTCATGGAGACGATGGGCAGGGAGTGAAGGCCCGTGACGTGGGAATTGTGAACGTTCAGACCGGCTTTGGAGATGAGCAGGAGACACCAGAACACGTAGGGTCCTCTCGCGGCCACCACTAGGCTGCAGCTGCACTTCTGGTACGGGTGATAGAGCGGGACACACTTTATGCTGTGCACCGGCAGCTGGTCCATCTCCTTCCACAAGACGACGGGCTGCCTCAAAGTGAAGTAGCCTTTCACCGCTTTGAGATTGACAGGGAGAATTTTCACAGGTCCGAAGGCACTCCCCACGATAAGGCCGCTCATTTTCCGATTATTGTGCTCGTATTCCCACCAGAACAAGACACTGGGAGAGCTGATTCCTGACTCGATCGTGTTGCACGAAGAGATGGATTCCTTGCCTACAAACGGCAGCTGGAACTGCCACACGGCAATGTCGCCGTTTTCGAAGAGGACTGCCAGGAGCACACTGCCCACGTCCCGGCACTCGTTATTGTGCTTGACCTGCTGAGTGGTGCAGATGGCCGACCACTCCATCCTGACTGCCGTCTGCATGCTGTGTCTCCTCTGAAACTCGGCAAAATCGCCCAGGTTCCCTTCCGGAGCCTCGCTTTTAGAGAGCCTGTAACGGGTCTCATGAAGACGTTCTCCATACAGCTCAGTCAGGTCGACCAGCTGGACCCACTGCAGCCTGTTGAGGTTAGCCTGGACGGTCAGGCGGTTGTCCATGGTCAGCGCTGCCAAGAGGCACCTGCCGTTAGCATCGCAGCCCATGGGAGACCAGCTTGTGTATTTGAATCCTCTCATCGGTGGCAAAGCCTTCCCCTCGGGGTTGAACACCCGATCCAGCATGAAAGTCTGACTGACCGCGGGGTCTTTAGAGGTGGCGAATTTCTCCTTACACTCGGCGACTTCTGCTTTTGAGCCAACCTGTAAACGAGATGTAAAAACCATCAGATAAATGTTTCTCTCTAGGAATATAGTTACATTATTACTTAGGGTGTATCCACTGATTCACATTAATCTATACGGTAATTTTGTATCAATTCTGTTAATTTTGGTATGACACGCACTTGAAAGATCAAGTATGTGTCTAAAATTAAATGAAAATTTACTCAGAAAATGGTGATATTTTTTAAAGGATCGGAATAAAAGTCCTTATTATTCATAGCCTGGTTCCCACCTTCTTTTTAGAATCGACGTTAGCAACAAGGACAACAGAGGTGTACTTGATTCATAAGAGTCAACAGGGCATTTGGCTGAACTAGTCACAAAAGTAATAAAGGTGTTAAAATCCCTTGCCTGGGATGCTCTTTCTTCCTATCAAATCTCAACCATCCTACAGGCCTCTGAGATCATTCTAGCTTTCCTTCATCTCTCCCTCTTCCAAGTTCGTAACATACATCATCGGTGCTATTTACTTGGTGCCTAGCTGAGCAATGGCGAGTTCTTTAAAGATGGAGGAAGAAATGAATGACTAAAAGAAAGTGGTCCATAAGAAAACAGCCAGGAAGCCTAAAGCCGAAAAAAGAGCAGAGGTCAACTAAGATGTGGTCTCTGCTATGCCAGAAGCAAGAATGCGCGCCAGAGATGGACCGCAGAGAAAGAGGGCAGTCAGCTCCTCTCTGCTTGTCCATTCCCTTTTACGTAGATCTGCCAACCAGAAAGGGTAGAAAACATAGTTAAAAAGGGACTTGAGCCTAAGTCCCTTTTATCATATCACGGATATGATAAAAGTCACTTTAAATGAGTTTGTTTCCTAGCCCAGGGGAATTTCACACACCAGGACACAGAAAGAACTTGGAAGATGTAGGACTCAGAATCCCTAACCACATTCCTTGATAAAGCTTTGGCCAACTGAGAATGTGTTAGAAAACCAGGGCGAAACAAATCGTTTAAAAAATATCCCCCGAATGGGAAATAGATAACAAAAACCACAGACCATTAAGCAGGATAGAAAATGCTTCAGTGTATTCACAAATGAACGGTTGTGTAGACAGCAGTGACCATTAGAAACTAGCACAGGATAACTGGAAAAACCTAATCTTATTCTCCTTTCTGCTGGAGCTGATCAATGACAGAATAAGCAGGTATATAAAATGAAAGTTGTCCAACAAACGAATCAGATAACTAACTTTTCCTAAAGTGTGTCACACAGACAACTACTCTCCTACATTGTCCCTTGAAAAAGAGTTCTGTGACTATATACATCATTGCCCCTGAAGAGTCACAGGAGCGCATTAAATGGCTTTGCCAGGGAGCTACTGTAGAGACTTACATTAACCAGATTACCCAAACGTAAAAAACAAAAACAAAAACAAAAAAAAACACCTTTTTTGCGGGTGCCATCCTAAAGAATACTCCGGAAATGGTGTCTTGGGCAGAAAACCTTGATTTTAGAAAGGCATTTTAGGGTTGTCTCTTGGGGACACTAGGGACATGCTGGAGAAACACAGTCTCGAAATTCCGATGACAGGTGCAGCTGGCTAGCCAGTTAATCAAATAATGCTGATGAAAGCCCGGAGCTTTGTATGCTAGGTAAAATTTAAAAGATGACACAGTCAAGCCCGACATAATGCCTGAAACCTGTGCGCCGCTGCCTGACTGCCTAGGGTCAAATCCTCACTCTCTCACACACGCGCTCTGGGACCCTGCACGAACTGCTTAAACCTCTGCCCCTAATTTTCTCACTTACAAAGAAAAAATAATAATACATATGTCATAGAGTTAGGAAGATTAAACACAATCAATATACGTAAAGCATATATTAATAAGTGCTCAATAAATGTTAGCTATGATGACTACTAATACTCTGAGGATTAAGCAAATGTTAATGAGACCTAGGAAAAGTATGTAAAATGCAGGGTAGATATAAAGGTATCCACCAAATGAAGAGTAGGTACAAAACTGTTCACCAAATCCTGTAATATTGTAGGTAAATAAGAATAAGTGAATTCACTACATATAAAAGCTACCATAGAATTACAAGTACACTTACAGAATTTATAACCCAAAGCAGCACCACAGGATGAAATAAAAGAAGCTCAAGCAATTCCTGGCCCCAATGATGGCAGGAATTCTTGACAGGATGGTGAGCAGAGTGGATCTGGACCAGCAGGGAAATTCCTCATGGTTTTGTGTGAGTAATTTCTAGTATATTAGTTTGAATGAGCCTATTGCACCTCCCTCCAACTCTCCATATCACAAAACTAGTTAACAAATTAAAAAATGTACCCAGATGCCCAAGGAACATATGCTTGAGTCCAGCTCCCAGAAGCCCACCCCTAGCCAATCATTTAATTACATATTATCCCCTTTCTAGTTGGCCACTGTTACTACTAATTGCTACATTCTTTATAAACACCTAACAAAAACTCACTTAAAGCTATTAGACGGCAAGCTTCTTGAAGGCAAGAATATGAGTCCAAAGATAGGCAATAGTTACTAATTTAATGTAGTAGATGGAATTAATACTTGCTAATGCTCCAATGATTGATATACAACAAAAGTACTTACGCATATATTATTAGAATTTGTAACTGTCAACAACTAGGTGATTCACTAATCAGCAGCCCAATGGGAAGAAAACTTGCAACTTATTCTTAAATCATGATTTTATTGCTTTTGAGGTTATACCAAATAACCTCAGTACCCAGGACAGTAACTTGAAAATAGTGGACATGTGAACTATTATATAACTGCATATTTTCCTGAAATTCATAATCTAAATAACAGAATCATAGCAAAAGCTTCAAAAGGGTTTAACAGCTAGCCCTCTAGCAGTGCTACACACTAAAACTGTGATCCCAGTTGCAGAATGTCCATTCTCTGTGTGACAGCAAAGGCAGGCTGGACAGCACTGAGAAGATTTAAATCCCCACGGACTGTCAATGGGTAGAGGTATCAAAGCACTGATGTTGACTTTTTACATCCCTACCGTTTCACCAGTTTTATCCCAGGGGTCTCTTCTAGGATCGCAGAGACGAGTCTGCGTTCATTTACCAGGCGGTCCTAGTCTACTAAGACTGCCAATTGATGGTTCGCGTGATGCATAACCCAAAGAATGGAAGGGGAAGATGCCACTAAGTAACTTCAGGCGAGCTATCTGTCAATGATGAGGGGGCTATATGAATATTTCTTAATAATGTTAGACGGTTGTGGAACCAACGATGGAGTCAAATTTTTATCACAATACAATGGATATCTTCATAGTCACAGCCACAGCGTTAATCTAGACTCTTATTCCTTCATGCTGGTATGACTGTATTTTTTACCTTGAGCATTTACAGTGTCTGTTTATGTATGTACGTGTGTACATGCATAAATATCCACATGTGTACTTTCATCTTCCAAAAGATCTAAACATGATGGGCTTCATTATTCTTTTTTACGGATAGGCCTATCTTGCTATCTTGTGCCAAAGCCCAATCTCTTAACCGCTATTTTATATTGACCCCAACAGTCATCTTCTTGCCTGCAGTTCAGCCAGATTCATACTCCTGAACCAGTTAGGCCAATCCACACTTAAGAAACTTTAACGGCACCTTAGCACTTTCTACATCGAAGCCAGCTTCCTCAGACTGACCTTCGAGGTTCCCGAACTGGCCTCGCCTTACTTTCTCCGACTCTAGGAGAGCTACGTGAACTCACCTGTCGACTCATCATCACTTACACCAAAAATAGTACATTATGTTCAGGACTTAAATATGCATGTATGTGCATGAGACAGAAAGCTCACCTGGATGACCCTTCCTCCCTCCCTCCCTCTCATAACCCAACACTACCTTGTTTCAGGCTGCTGCAGATTTGCCACCAGATAAGCTCCCGTGATAACAGTGCCTCCCCTCACTGTTCCTTCCTTCCTTTCGATTCTCTCTGTGATAGTATTGAACCTCTACTGTATTGACACACAGACTTAAATTTTCTCTAGTTGATGTACATAAACAGTAAGTTCCTTTTCGGCAGAAGATACACCTTGGAACACCCCTTCCTTCGGCCTCCCTTCTTCAGGGCTTCTTAACTTCATAGCATCAACAGCATCTGTTCACCTCATTCGGTTAAACTGGAACCAACCTGATCGTATCTTCTCCGAGAAGATCTTAGAGGATCTAAGAAGATCATACAAGTTTACCAATGATCTAATTGAATACCAAGTTGTCTGTTTAAAACTTAGGATTCACAGAGTAAATTTTTTTTTTAAACTTCACTTTCACATAAGTATGTTCTCTGAAAATAGATACATCACTTCATAGGGTCTGTCACTACCTGATATAACGTTGTTATTTGTTCACGCAGTGGTATTTAAGTATCTATTGAATGAGTGAATATACATTTTTGATAGGTCACACACATGCACACGGATCTTTAAAGGAAATATTTAAAGTTTTTATACTGTACTTCTAAACCACGAAAATGAACGATATGACTTACTAATTTAAACAAATGGACTTGAAAGTGATATTAAAACAGTGAAACTTTGAGAACCCTAATGTTCTGACACCAAACTTAGTGTGTATGAAGCAGAAAGCACTACATCTACAGAGATTTTGGACTTGAAGTTTAAGAACTGCCTTTATTTCCGGAAGCTTTATTTTTCATTCTACATCCCAAATATTTTTACCTATTAAGGAAAAACTGGAGTACAAACTCCGAGATCCAGTATTTGCCCATCTGCCTAAGATGAGAACCATTCCTAATAAAGTCGCTGGAACAGTTAAGACAATGGAAAGGACCAAGTTTTCTTCTCCAAAGCAAAAGAGGAGCAAAAGGAAGGTACATAACGGTGAACAAAGCCAGCCAAGGGCCTCGGGGAGTCAGTCCCAGACAATAGGAGCTCGGGTGGAGGCAGGTCTGGGGCTGGGTCAACAGGGGGTGGAGTCTCAGAAAGCACCGCCACCGAGAGTAATCGGCGCCAGCAGCCTGCCAGATGCGGGGAAAGGAGACTAGGCTACGAGGGGACCTCCCAGTTACACGGGTGTGTCGGGAGGGGGTGCGTGGTCCGGAACACTGGGCACAATAGCTGCAAGGGTTTGTGTTCGTTTTGTCAGCTACCGCAACCCGAGCCGCTTAACCCCTACGTGCTGGGAGCGAGGAGCGGGATCCCGGGACTCCCCAGGGGACGGTGCCGCGGCCGAGGGAGGCGGGCAGGGCTGGGGCCCGGGCTGACTCACTTTGAGAAGGCAGCTGTTGAGAGGGGCGGGCACTGAGGTGCGATGGATGACCAGGTCCTGGCCCGGATTGTGCACGTCGCAGATGAGCTCCAGCACGGCGATGCTGCGGGCCGTGGACACGGACACGCGGTGGTCTTCGGACCAGGCCAGCGGCTCCAGGCCGCTCGCTGCATACTGCAGCTTCACGGCCGGGTCCCGCCGAGTCACCAGGAGGCGGAACGCGGCGCTGGGCCCGGGGATCGCGTCGGCCGCCGGCTCCTTCCCGCCCGCGTCGCCCTCCTCCTCCTCGGCCGGCGCAGGCCCGTCGGCCGCGGGCCCCACCCGGGCCTTGTCGGCCGCGTTCATCTCCAGTCCGATGCAGACGCCGGATCCCCCCGGCGCGCCAATCCCGCGTCGCCGCCACCGGCCCCCCAGCGCCCTCCGCGGCGGTTCTTTTCCCCTCAGGCCCGGAGCGCCGCGGAGCCTGGAAGGACCCCGCCGTTGCTAGGCGACCCAGCCTTGCCAGGTGGCTAAGGCGCTGCCTGTCTAGAAAACGCGAGACCTCTGCGAACCGGACCGAGGCGCCGGGCTCTGTGTCCCGGTGACCAAGCCCCAGACCCTTACGGTGACCTCCCCGAACCGTTGAAGTGCCGGGGAAACAGTAACCCGGCAGCAATCGAAGGAAATGTTGGTTAGATGGCGCACGGCCTCTTGTTCCTCGGAGGAGTCTAACAACTTCACAAGCGTGAACTCAGGGGTTGAGTGTCACTTGGCGTTCCCTGCCCCAGGCCACGCCACGAGGGACGCCGAGCGGGGCCCCGGCCCGCGTGGGGGCGGCGGGACCCGGAAGGGGAGCGGCCGCAGGAGCCGGCGGGGCAGCTACGCGGGGTCCTCGCGCGCTTCCCACGTGGGCTCGGGCGGAGACGCGGTCTCGGCCCGCGCGGTCCAGACGTACTTGGCTCGCCTGCGTGTGGCCGCGGTTCCGCGTCGATCATGGCGGTTACCGACGGATTGCTTCTCCACCTTTCCGAGCCCCCATCCGCCGCCGCCGCCTTCAGGACGTTCTCCAGACCCCGCGTGGCCCAGGCGAGGCGGGTGAGTTCTGACTCGGCCTCGGGTCCGTCTGCACCCACCGGGCCCGGCCCGCGGCGCGCCGCTAGCTGCCGCCTTGCCTCTGAGTCGGCTTTGGAATCATTTTCGGGCTTAAGAGGGGAAAGTCAGACGTCGGGCAGCTTCTGGGAGTCGTTGAGCGACGTGTCCGAGAACAGAAGCCCCTCCCCCTCCTCCCGCCTTCCGCCCCCCCTCCGCCCGCCACGCCCCGGCCCCGCCGAGGTGTCTTTGGAGCAAGCGGAGCGGGTGTCACCGGGACGAGGGCTTGCTCCGGCTGTGGTCGGAGGAGGACTCGAAAGGAAGGAACTGGATAGAGGCCGTCTCCCGGAGAAGTTAGGAACTGACGCTCGGGCGCGAGTCCCTGCCCCGTCACTTGGTAGCCACACCTTTTCTCTCGGCCACCGTTTCCTCGACCGTAAGGGTCGTCTGTTTCAGGAATGAGGACTAGAGACTGGGAATATCTTTTGGGAGCTTTCAGAAATGGCATAGATTTCATCCGTGTGCAGTCGAGGGGGGAAAGAAAATGCAACTCACCAATATAATCCCTCACTAGGAAGGGGAAGGAAGCCTTAAACTTGATCCAAGCCAGAGCTCAGAACGGGTTCCTAGAATGATCGATTTATCTCCTAGAAAAGGGGAGGGCTACAGGGCAGAAAATCTATTGTAAAGTCACGTTACCTCAGAGACCAGGAAGGATGCGGTCTCCTGCCAAGGAAGTTTTGTGCGTCTGTATGTGTGTGTTTTCTTGTAAAAGCAACAGATAGTTCCATGGAAAAGTTAATTGCCAAAGTTCAGTACAGCCAGTGTGTTAAGCCGAAATCCCTTGAGATCATAGATGCTAACACACAGTCTCTGGATTCTCTTTGCTGAATTTTTCAGTGACAAGCTTTAGGATTTAGAAGCTTGGGAGTAAGGAGTTTTCAGCTAGCCAATGGCGTCGCAGCATCTCTGCGGGAGGGGGGAAGGGAAGTCCAGAAGAGCCAGTGGGAGCACGGAATTGGAATAGGACAGACCTAGGATTAGATGGCAGCCCTGCCTCACATTAGCCTTGTGACCTTGAGGAAGTCACTTCACCTCTCTGATCTTCACTTTTCCTAGCCATAAAATAATAATGATAATTTATTTTTACTTCATATAAGGTTCTCTGATCTTCACTTTTCCTAGCCATAAAATAATGCTTGTCATTTATTCATATAAAGTTATTATGAGCATTAAATGAGATAATCGTAAAGATTGCACATTTTCAGACCCATAGAGGCACTTAATGCCAATGATACAAATAAATTCGCATTGGCTTCATTTTGTGTAATAGAATTGCTACATCGGGAGGTCAGTGGAGGTGCTTGTGCCATATACCTGCCTAGTAACTAACATGTAGGAAGTACTTACTGAAATTTTGTTAAATGAATTGAATAAATAAACATAGGGTATCTAGTTTTATGAGCTTGAACTACTGTGTCAAAAGGGTGTTAATTAATGAGGTTACGACAAGTGTCTGCAGTGGCCTTGTCTGCAGTGGCCTTGTCTGCATCTACATTTTCGTTTGTATCTTGAATGAGAACTATGGATATGTTGATCAAATTTGCCAGTAGCCTGAACTTGGGATGGGTAGCTAATATACTGGATTCGGAAAGACTTTGACAGCTTAAATTATGCTATATCTAATACTGCAGAATATTTTTTTTCTAAAAATGTTCTCTGGTTATTAAATTAATACAAATTTATTGTAGGAAATTTGGGGTGTAGATTAAAAAAAAAAAACGCCCGTAACTCCAGTTAACATTTTGGTGTATATCCTTCTGAAAAGCAACTCAAAACAGAATAGGGATCGAACTGTTCATGTTTTCTAACCAAGCAGGATGCTCTTACTAAGTGGGATCACAGCATTATCCTCAGGAACTCAGGCTGTGGAATCAGAGCCTGAGCAGAGCCCGGACCCCTCAGTGACATGGGACAGATCACCTCACAGTGTTGTCATCTTAGAATGGGGTGATACCAGGATCCGTGCTGATAGGTGTCATAATTCACATAAGTGCTTAGCACTACCGCCTTGCATAGTAACCGCTCAGTTTATTAATACCAAAGACGGCGGGTCTAGACTTCGGGGCTGGATGGGCCCCAGCGATCATCCGCCATAATCCCCTCATCGTACAGCGGCAGGAACAGAGACACAGAGAGAAGTGACTTGCTTAATGTCGTGCAGCTACTTTTTAGCAGATCTAGATATGTCCTTGTGCCTCTCTGCCCAAATGTCACCTCATGAAGCGTTCCCGTCTCCTTTCCTCCCCTCGCCATAGGCCATGGTAGTTTTTCTCATAACAGTGTAGGTTTGGATTTGTGGTTTTACACTTTTGTCTCTTCCACTAGTCTGTGACTTACTCGATGGCTCGGCTTATCTGCCAGCTTTGTACCTTTGGGACTAAGCTGCTCGACAGCCGCTAAGTGGTCAGTTTTTTTAACTTATGTGTTGTGGATGCTGGAGACTGGGGCTGGGGGGGGGCAGAGGCTAACAAGTAGTAGAATAGTCCAGATTATGGAAAGGGGTAATTCCATTGTGTCATTTATTCATTTTACAAGTGTTTGTTGAGCACTTACTTTGTGCCAGACACGAGCCAAGGTGGGGATGACTAGGTGGAGAGAGGAGCCGGGAAAGACTGTCCTGAGGACCCTGGGAGCCTCAATCTGCAGCATGAGTATGAGTGTGCCAGCCAAAGGGCAGGCTGGAGACCTAGGTGTGGGAATAACTGTGCAAAGGCCCCGAGGAGGGCAGGAGCATGGAATTGAGGAGGACCAGGACAGCCGAGGGTACAGCTGAGACTGGCGAGATGGGCGGAGGCCAGATCCCAGGGTGCTCTGTAGACCAAATGACAGAACCTCGGTTTCAGCCTGAGAGCAATGGCGTGGCCCTTCTGTTGTGCTGACATCTGAGCACTTAGCTTTGGAGAGACGTTGACATGAGAATACAAGGGGACCAGGATGATAGGGGTCTAAAGTTTGTGTCCTGTTTGGGGTATTTTGTCTACAGAGGCAGGGAAAAAGGAGTCACATGATGTATGAAGGAATGTTAGGTGCAGGGGAGGTAAGCTTGTTCTGTGTTGCTACAGAAAGCAAACCTCAAGACTCATAAGTAGATGTTCAGGATGGCAGACCTTGCCTGAATATCAGAAGCATCTTCTAAACCCCTAGAATTTGGTCGCCTTGAGGGATATAGAGCAGTCAGAGGAGGGGTGTGGACAGAAACAGCAAGGCCACCTGCCAGGGAGCCCGTAACGGGAAGGCCGTGCATGCCGGGAGTGGCCTTTTGGCTCGTTTATGCTCTGAGGGTCTGCAGTTCTGTGAATCAGATAAAATCTGCACATTTTATTTCCCCTTGTGGACGATTCGGCAGACCTGAAATTTGTCTTCATCTCTGTCTTTAATCTGAAAATTCGTGAACTTGGGACTTTGTAAAAATAAATGTGCAAAATGAAGTTAAGTCAGTACTGATTAATATTAAGTGTCTGAAGTTGCATTTATTACTTGGATACAGGAGTCCTCATGGTTGCCAGGGACAAAGAACTGTCGTTATCGTTAGGTTGGTCTGAAGCTGACAGTCACAACAGGCTGAGGCGTGAAAACCATCGTTTCAAGCAAAATAACATATTCCAAGAAAACCCCAAACTCCAGAATAACAAGCACTGGCTACTCACAGGATGTTTTTATATTCATGTGCAAATTGGAAGAGAAGGCCAAAAAAATAGAGGACTTGGATGTTTCTTCTCTTAGGGGGAGTTTGGAGGTCGTGCACTTAACCACATTCAGGTCACGGAAATAAGAAGCAACAGGCAAGGGAATGGCGGGTGGTGAAGCCTGTAATCGGCGTCAGATGGATGGAAAGGCGAGGAGGTTGGAAATGATGGTGATGGAAGTGATGGATGGAGCAGAATCCTCGTTCGGAATGGAGACCGCGAGCAGGAATTGTCTGCGAGCCATCTGAACCTGGGGGAGCAGCGTGAGGGGAGAGCGACAGCCATCCAAGCAGTGAAGGTTCCCGCCTCCCCACTGCTGCCCAGTGTAGTCCCCTGCGGCTCTGTTGGTAGAGAAAAGACCCCTCGCCGCCCCCCACCCTCCCATTCTTCTCGTGTGACTGGATTCCTAGGGCTATAGACTGACTTCATATGCACACTTCACGGGGCGGGTTCTCTCTTCTCTTAAAACAGCTCCATTTGTTAACATTCAGTCTGAAAAATGTTTCTCCCCTCGCGATCCTCACCCTCATCTCGGTCGAGTTGACAGTTAAGATGGATGGTGAGGTCTAGTGGATGAGTGAGCTGAGATTTTGTGGATTTTTTTTTTTTCCCTTTTGGAGAAAAAGGGCCGAGTCAGAGACTCTGATGGCAGGCCCTAAACTGTTGCTTGACATATGGGGCGTAATGATCTCCGCAGGGAGAGACGCAATTCCGTGGGCAGTCAGGCTTCACTCCCAGGTCTGTCTTCATGGGCTGACGCATCTCTGGTTGTTCTTTCCTTTTGGGGACGGCGCAGCAAGCACAGGCCACCAAAAGGAAGTACCAAGCATCCAGCGAGGTTCCCTCAGCGAAACGGAGGAGCAGGGCATCCTCTCTGCCCGCTAAGAAAACCGCCGCGGAAGGAACGCAGAGGGCTCCCGAGGGGAGGGCACAGACGGCGTCTTCCCCGAGGAGGTCTTCGGCCGGCGGCAGGGGTAGGAACCAAGAGCAGAAGCCATGCGTTAAGACCTCATCGTTGTTTAAAAACAACCCCGAGATTCCAGAACTCCACAGGTATGCCTGGGGATGGATGCCCCCTCGGGAACCAGAGGGGCTGGGAGTACTCTGCCTGTGTCTTCGTCATTGGAACTGATGCCTGGATTTCCGTTCCCCATTTGCAGACCCGTCGTACAGAAGGTGCAAGAAAAGGTGTTCTCTTCGGGTGCTTTTCATGACCTGGACCTCCACCCTCATTTGGTAAGTATCTGTCAGTGGTCGGGGCGGTCACCGTTTGCGATGTGTTCATTCATTCAGAATGTCCGTGAAGCAAAACCAAAGAGTGAGCCCAGAGAGCCAGGATACTCTGGGACGGTCATGCGAGCTCACGCTATTGGTCACTGTGGCCTGGCGCCCACACCCGCCTTCTGTTTTAAAAGACCTTAAAACCTCCCTCACCTGATGCGATTTAGGACTGGGACCCACTTATCAGGGTTTTTCTGAGTGGCGGATGTCTCAGTGACCGCGGGAGACAGAGCTGGCAGCATGCTGTTAGGGGAAGTCTGTAATTACGAAGAGCTGAAGGGAGAAGAGGCTCTTTTAACTTGCACTTTGCGCACACAGGCGCTTTTTTTTTTTTTTTAAATACCAGGAATGAGTTTACCAGGCTTATTTATGAATAAGGAGAGAAAAATACATGAACCTTTAGGGAGCTGGGATTTCCTTTGCTCGTGTGGTCACGGCCTACCTCCCCCTTCAGGGGGTGACATCAGCTTGTTTTCCCACCCGCAGGTCTGAGCAGGGTTCCTCAGCCTTGGTACTCTGGACATTTGGGGACGGATAACTGTTTGTTTTGGGGACTGTCCTATGATCACAGGATGTGTAGCAGCATCCCGAGCCGCCTCTCACTGATGCTAGGAGTAATAAAAGCCTGATACCTCTCCAGACGTTGCCACGTGGGAGGTGGGGAGCCGCTCCCAGTTGAGAACCGTGGGTTAGAGGAGCTCAGTTTGACATTGGTGATCAGTTATCCCAATATTTTCTCCAGTTTTGCATCCTTGTTTGCATTAAACGTTCTCGTACCAAAAGTTGACAGTTAAAGAAAAATAACTTGGGTTTTTTGTTTGTTTGTTTTTCAGATTTCCACAATAAACACAGTCTTAAACATGTTCAACATGACCAGGTAAGAGTTCCAGGCCAGTCTTGATTTTCTTAGGACTTTGAAGTGGTTATGACTGTATGAAACTTGATTTGTCTGGGAGGGGACAGAGCCAGTTTGTGTCTTGGCAGTAGAAGACAGTGCCAGGTTCGTGACCGTTGAGGACTTGACAGCGCTTAGCTACGCGGTTTCCACTTGTTAAATGGAGGGGCCGGGTCCCCATCTCGTTCTGCTGTCGGCTCTAAGCTATATATAGGATACTGAAACTTTTTAATGTTTTTGTTAATAACGATGATTCCCAGGAAACAAACCAAGTAGAAGGTGTGGAGCAGAGGTGAAGGTCCTCTCTGAGTGTGTGCGTTTCTTTACATTTTAACAATCTCGTTTTACTTATGAGCAAGAATATTAAATAAAATAAAAAGCCGCCCCTCACCAATTTTTTGGTTCAGTTTTGTCAACCAAATTTAAATGGTCTCTGTACCCTTCGTCGTTAGTTTCTGAGTGCACATGTGGACACGGGCTTAGTGTGTCCATGACGGTCACATCTTGGCTTCCTGGGCCGCGAGCGGCGGCTCCTGGCTGTGCGGGTGGCTCACAGCTCCCTTTCACTCCTCCGTGCGGGAGCCTTTCCGAAAAGTTGCACTGTGTTTCACGTTCTCTGTTACGGCAGGCAAGAGGGTATGCGATGTGCTCTCACGGTCGCTCCAGGTCGCGGTCACGCCTGTCCCCCTTTTGTTTTTAATCGGTACGATAGAGTGGCCAGTCCCTGGCTCGCCTCAGCACTCCCAGCTCAGTCCCAGGCACTGAGCCGAGGTTTTGTTCTGATCATCAGAACTTTATCAGCACCTGCACTCGCACGCGTGGGAAGCTTCTGAGGTGGCAGCCGAAAGGCAAATCTAAGCCTGGGGCGACCACGTTCTGTGTGTCCCGCGTCTCTGCCCATAACGCGAGCGGGGACCGTGTGTGGGTGACCGCATGCTCTTTCCTCTGGCCACCGCAGTGTTCAGATGCACAGCATCCCCGTGCTGCTGGAAGGCAGAGATGCCCTCGTGAGATCGCAGACCGGCTCAGGTCAGTCGTCGTCTAACTCCCGCCCTTCTCCCCGCAGTCCCCAGCCCTGGTCGTGCAGTAGCTGATGTAGTAGGGTGTCTGGTGGTGGCTGCTTTGTTTCGTTTGGGGCAGGGGAGGCCACGCTTGCCTTTGATTGGAGCCCTGAATTAGTTCAGAGTGGAAGGAAGGGGTCGATCGTCGGGGGCACAGTCAGGAACGGTCAGGAAGTAGTCAGGTCCTGCTGTCACTCCTCAGCCTGTCCCCGGGCGTGGCCAGGTCTCTGCTACGGCCAGAGCTGCCCGTCCTCATTCCAGTGGGGGCTGGATATTTTCTGCTGGCGTTAACACGCAGTCTGACGTGAGCACACGCAGGTCAGATGCCGGTCCCTAGCTCAGATGTGGAACGCCGTTTTCGTGTGTTCCAAAACAGCCTGGACTTGCTTTGTGACCCCCTTGTGCCCTTCGTGGCTGGTCAGCTGTCCTCTTCTACCCCCAGGTCAGCCACTGTTCGGGGGTAGAAGGTTTTGTCACCCCATATCCCTCCTTGGTCTTCAGAGGCGGGGGTGGGGTTTGGACTGGCTCCTAACCGTGTCACCACAAAGGACGTTTATTTAGCCACCGAGCTCATTTCACAAGTTGAGATGACTTCAGAGGAGATGCTGTCAATGAGGCAGTCCACAGGTTGACTTGTGTGTCATTTGGAAAAGTGTCACTGTCTCCCCTGTCAGCCGGCTGCAGGTCATTTAGAAGTAGCACTGAATTAGGGGTGTGGCAGACAGGTGGCTTCCGTTTCCACCTCTCCTGGGTGTGTGACGTGCACTCTTCCTGTCCCCAGATTCAGTATGACCCAAAGGTAGCAGAGCTTGTTTCCTTTACTGTCGTGGCTTTCCTCACGTCTGAAGGGTCTCTGATTTTAATTGCTTTTGTATTTTTTAAAAAGGTAAAACTCTTGCCTATTGCATCCCTGTGGTCCAGTCCCTTCAAGCAATGAAAACGAAAATACAGGTGAGTGGAAAGTGCCTTTTCCTTTTATCCATCGAGCTTCAGAAACCATCAGCCTGAACTGCAGCAGTGACTCGGGCTGATAGAGTCGTTTTCACTTAGCGTTGTTTCCTCTCCTCTTTTTAATTCATTTATCACATGACCCCATTGCCTCTAAAGCCTGCGCCCAGAGTAACTGACACATACATTTCACAGTCATCACCGTGAATCTGACAGGGACAGTGTAAGATGCTCCCCGTGTGACGTCGTGCCCGATGCTTTGCCTGTGCGATCCTCTTGAATCTTGAACTGCCTCGGCCACACCGAGTTGTAGGTGTCGCTGTTACCGGAGTTTACAAAAAAAAAGGAGGCTGGGGGAAGTTCAGTAGCTCCCCGAGGCCGAGTGCTGAGTCCCGGGGACTGGGTCTCCACCTCAGTTCTCTGTGGCACCAGAGACAAAGCTCTTCTGACTAAGAAGGGTGAACGTTACCTTTAAAGCAGCGGTTTACCACGAACAGCAGATGCGAAAACAAGCACCCAATTAACTCAGTTTGATGATTGGCCGCCTTGTTTGTAGCATTTCCTGGAATGTGTCTTTAGTTGTGAAACCCATTTATTTATTTATTTTGTTCGTTTGAAACACAGTTAGTTAGTACCTGGGCCGTAGGGGCCACTCCTGCGTTCCTTGGGCTCCCTGGGAGGCCAGTTGACTGCCGCGTTGCGTAGGCGTGGATGTCATCTCAGAACCAGCCCAGAATCCCACCAGCGCAGCCTCGGGCAGCCTCAGTCGAGGGGAACTGGTGAGGTCCGAGATAGGAAGTGCGGTGGATGCGCAGACAGGTGCGGAAAGCTAACGGGTTCCTTTTTTCCTGCGTCTAGGCATGCAGAAGTAGACGCGTATCGAGCCCACCTGATATTTGAGTGACAGGATAAATGATACTGTTGAGTTAGGCTAAAACAAATGTCCACCAGTCCGAACTAGTAGGAAGAAATTATTTAACAAATAAGTAAATGGGCGAAGGGAAGCCTTTCCTTGTGGCAGAATTCCAAAGGGTAAATATAGAAGTGATGGAACTATACCGTCACCGTGTCGCAGCTGCCACAGTCGTGTTTCAGGCAAGAAGCATCGGGGATGCTAAAACGAGTGGGTAAAAGTGATGACAGCGGGGCGTTTACGTAGCCTCACAGCGTCTCCCCGCAAGAGCCTTCTCAGTCACCAAAGGAAAACAGTAACTTTACAGAGGGAAGCCCGGTGTCCTCCGTAAGCAGGTAAGCAGAGCTGGCTGTCACCAGTGCTGCGGCGCGTCGACCTCACGTGTCTCCTGCAAGTTTCATGGAGGACGCAACGTCGCTTCTGGTTGGTTGGTTTTGTTGTTTTTGTTTGGCCAAAGATGCATGACCTGACTTTAATCATAAACAAACATCAGACAAACCCAAATCGAGAAGGGACATTCTACACAGCCATTGGCCAGGACTCTGCCAAAGTATTAAGGCCACAAAAGACAAGTACCAAAGGACTAGCCCCAGATTAAAAGAAACAAAGGGGTCATGACAGCTAAGTGCAATACACGGTCCCGAATTGGATCCTAGTCTGGAAAAAAGATGTGACTAGGTCAGTTAATGCAATTCGAATAAGGCCTGTAGATTAATTAATAGTATCGAATCAGTGTCAGTTTCGTGGTTCTGATCATTGTACTGTGATTTTGAGAATTGATAAGGAATCTGGGAGAGGGGTTTAAGGGAGTTCTTTGTACTATTTGTGCAATTTTTTTGTAAATCTAAAATTATTTCAAAATGAATAAGTTTAAATTTTATTTTAACTTTATTTAAAAATTTTTAAATAGGTAGAATAGGAATTCTACACAATCATCCAAATGATGGAACTTTAGCCATTAAACGTGGTATGTTTTTCAATTAATATTTGTGAGCTTGAGTGTTCTTGCCATGTTAATTGAAAAAAGGCAGGTTACAAATCAGCATGTGTAATTCTGTCGTTTCACAAATGATAATCCGGGTGTATGCCTGCACATAAAAAGATGAGAAAGACACTTACTAAACTTAATATTGGTTTTGCCTGAAATGGATAAGTGAGAATTTTATTTCCTAAAGGTGACCGAGTTTTTCTTTCCACTGGGCACTTGACAGTGAATTCATACAGAGGGCTTACTTAGCAGTGATACTTAGTACACAGAGAAGAAATGTAAGTTATTGCAACAATGTAGTGGCGTCTCATGCATTCGTGTACTCCAGGAGAACTCCCTGCTAGTAGAGCGTTGTATTTCATACGGAATTGTAGGGTTCGAGAATATCTGGGCTATGGTGGGCCCACAGTACTAGCCCACTGTCTCACTTCATAGATCTGTGAACTGAGGACAGCAGAGGTTAGGTCACATTCCCAAGGTGGATGGCGTGTGGGCAGCTCTGTCTCTGTCCTGGGTCTGAGGGTGGCTTCTGACAAACCATTTCAGCCCTGTCCCTCATTGACTTCGCCTGTGGCATGGGGCTAAGAGCGGTGCCTTTCTCCTGGGGTGAGGATTAAGTGAGCTCAATGCACGGGTTTCTGGCACCTGGTACTACAACCTACTCATTCATTGTGTTAGCTGTCATCGTCATCAGCGTGGTCCCGTGGCTGGTTTAGAGGCCCGTGATTCGATTTGCTTATAGTCAGAATCATTAACAAGCCATATAGTTTTTCATTCGCTCAAAAATTTTTTAATATCTGTAACAGCTCATTCTATTCGAGACTGAAATATTCTGTAGAAAGTTTTCCAAGCCCAAATTTAATTCACTTATTTCAAGTAATATTCAGTACAGACCCTTGGAGTTCATCGTAAAATGATTTGACCTGTAAAAAACATATCTGGAGGGAGCAGCAAATTCAAGGCACCTGACAGAGCCTTAAATTACTCAGGCGACGGAATGAGAATGGGCGGCTTTTCTGTGTTTTCGCTCTCAGTCATTTTGGCTCTGATATTTTTTAACATCACATCCCTCCTTCTCCACTCGCTTCTGCCCTGCTAGGAATCGATTTTTCTTTCTTCTTCTCTGTGTCGTTGCACCTTTTGAAACATCAGAATCTCCTACCGTCGCGCTGCGGCACGTCGGGGCCCTTGTCCTAACACGTTTACCGTTCCTGGCCTGGGCGTCGGCAATCTCGCAGAGTCGGTGTCGGGCGCGGATGGCTCTAGTTTGAATTCCACATCCTTTTCTCCTGTGGGTAAAACGTGTCCTCTGCAAAACACGAAAACCATACTTGTGATTAAATTCGCTCTGAAATCTGTGCTCAGCTCCTGCACTTATAGTGTTTTGATTCATTCACTGTCTGCGACCACTTGTGAGGTGCCAGGCACCATTGATTCTGGGGCCTTCACTTCATTAGATTACTTCGTCTTCTATTATTATCATTACTATCATATTTAGATATTCCGTGCACGGTAAAAAAAAAAAAAAAAAAAAAATTTGGAGCACCAAGAAATAGATCGTGTCATTTCAACACCCTATTCTCCCGAGTGGGACAGCGCTCCTATCAGGTGCAGTGGTCTTTGTCACCAGTCTCTTGTATGTTCTCCTAAGGGTATTCTTCGCACATAAAGCCTACACGAGTACGCATAGTTCCTCCGCTCCTTTGATTGGCGTTTTTGTTTGTTTCGTTGGATGCACAAATGGTTGCTTGTTTGCCTGATGTTCTGTGCCTCGCTTTTGTTCACTTAGTGTTTTGGGGAGAGTTTCTTATCAGTAAGTACCTCGTCTAGCTGCCTTGTTTTTTAATAGCTGCCTAATAGTCCGTTGTGTGCGTGTACCATAGATGATCGAATCATCCCTCATTGGTAGAATTTACATTTGGTTCAACATCGTGCTGCAAACAGACTATTAAGGACACTTTCCGGAAAATGCTTTACAACTTCTTTACGCACATGTGTGAGCGTATCTTTTAGAGAAAGTCCTGTACGTGGAATTTGCTTTTTTATTTGATAATGTCAAAATTGACCTTTCAGGGAGTCAGACCAGCGGCACTGTCACAACAGCGTGCGAGCCCTCCTGTTCGCCTGAGCCCTTATCAAAGCTGTCCGCTGTTCCACTTTGCTCCTTTGACGGGGGATTAGTGTAGTATGTTTCAATTTCAGCTTCTCTTAGGAATAAGTTTGAAACCTTTTCACACGTGTAAGAGCCATATTTTGAATTCTTATGTCCATAAATTGGCTGCTTGTGCCCTTGTACATTTTTTCGGGTTGTCGATCCTTTATATTTTTATTTTTAATTGAATTATAGACCTTCCTAATAAGCTAGAGAAATCAGCCCCTTTCCTTAGGTATGGCGTATTTTTTTTCCCCACATTGTTATTCGATTCTTGATTTAGTTTAGGTATTATTTTTTTTATTCTGAAATTTAAAATTTTTCTGGCAAAATTGATCAGTGTTTTAATTTTTGAGTTTTATGTCATCTATAAAAAGGGCAACTTAGTTTCAACTTTGTTTTTCTAACAATTTTTTTCTAAAAGGACTTTCGAATAATCCTTCTTGTCCTTCCTACTACAAAATGCCCCTTATCATATTTCCTACATTTCTGTATGTATTTAACTCTATTCTAGGCTCTATTAGCTATTTTAATCTTTGGTGCTAGTATCAATTTTTTTCAACTACTGTAGCTTTAAATTGTTTTAACATTTGATGTTTTTCAGAAATGTCTTGGTTATTTTTCCATGTGAACTTTGTAATCAGCTTATCTGGATATGTATTATTTCCTATATGCATCTATGTATTTATATACTTACATGCATTTTTGTGGCATTTTCGTGGCATTTTGTGGAAATTGCATTGCACTTACAGATTGATTTAGGGAGAATTAGCTTGTATATAATATTGAGTCTTCTTATTCAAGAACAGGACATATCTTTTCATTTATTCAAATTTTTTATGCTCCTCAGGATTTTAAAATTCTCATCATATAGATTTTGTCCATTTTTTTATTAAGCTTATTCTTGTTATCTTTTTTGTTGCTATTACAAGTGTGATTTTTTTCCCTTTGTATTTTCTCACTTTCCATGTTTAAAGGCAATTGATTTTTATATGTTAATTTTACATTCAGCTAGACGACTGAATTGTCTTTGGTAATAGATTTTCAAGTGGTTTTTTTTAAGATTTTTTTTTAGGATAAAATATCATCCGCTAATGTTGACAGTTTTACCTCCTGCTCTCCAGATTTATACGCGTTTCGTTCTCTTGTCTGATCGTGTGGGCCAGAACCCCTAGAACAAGTTTCCATAACAATAAGCGTAATTGGCATTTGTGTCCCTTTCTTCATCGAGACCAGCTGTGATATTTTGCAAGTGGCCACCGTTAAGTTCCGGTCACCTGGACTCCCGTGACCTTGGTTCATGGCGTTTTTCCCCTTCTCTGTCAACAGCGCAGTGACGGTCCCTATGCTCTGGTGCTGGTGCCCACGAGAGAGGTAAGCAGCCTCCCGTCTGGGAGGAGTCTGGAGCCAGGATTCTCAGTGGTACTGTACTCTGTTGGATTTGTCAGTGGCTCTACCATTTTTCTCTCTGCTGCACAAACGAACGTGCCCTTGCCCGGGAACTGCCCTTCTGGTTCCTGACCGGAAAAATTCAAGTACTCTGAAAATCATAAAGTAGGGAAAAGCATTTCCCTGTTACCTCAAAACTAACACTATACATTTCTGTCTTTTGAAAAGAAATTTAAATGACCAGATTTTTGTACTTTGTCCCCAACTGAATTCAAAAATAAAAGCAGTCAGCACTAACATTGAAAAATCTTTTTAGAAAGCTACTGGGCCAGAAATTTTACTTGTTCCTGAAAGGTAGGCTTCTTGGTATTCTTCTTCTTTTTTGGTAGAAAGTCTTTTTCGTCTGATCCATTTTATTTGTCCACAGAGGCAATTTTAGGCTAGGGCGTCTGCTTTGTGTATCAGACGCTAAACACTCTTCGCAGAGAGCTGGTCCAGGAGATGGAGGTCTCCACTCCGCCTTTTGCGCAGCCTGCAGTGCCCTCTCTCAGCTCCGCCCAGCGAAGGAGCAGACGTGGAGCTGTTTCCGTCTTTAAGGCAGCAGACGACTCCTTCCCTGGAACCCTAAGCCTGTGGGAATCCAGTACGCATCCTGCAGAAAGGGACGTGCGGAGGCTTTTCGATGGTTGTTAATGGTTACAACCCGCCTTCGTTTTCACGTTCCCTGGTTTCCACTGGGCTTTTTCATGTTTCTTTCCTTTAATAAACTTGGGGGGTGGCCCTCCCTCAGTCTTGGGCTGCTGCTCTGCCCTGGCATAGTCTCAGGATATAGTCGTGTCACCCGTAAAATCCCCAAAGGCTGGCCTGTTGCACCCCTGTCCTAGTTTACTCCTTCGTACCTATTACAGTCTTTCTCTGTCTACAGAGAGCTGAATTCAGGTCTCCATTTCGTTTTTTTTTTTTTTTTCCCCCATCTTTGTGCCCAGAGCCTTGTAGTCTCCGTGTGGCGCTCTGGGGATTTGAGCCAGCAGAGGGAGCACAAAACACTATTTTCACATGCATCCAGGAAATAGATGTGATGTTTCTACCCACATTCTACAATCTGACAGGTTTCAGAGTCAATCTAAGGGCAAGGTATATTTTTTGAGTTGATTCCGCAACAGGATTTTTATTTCCTTAAATCTTAACTTGAGGTCCACGTTCGGATCCTAATCGCTGTACGTTGTCTAAATTTTTTTTAAAAAAGAAGGGACATTGCTCATTATCTGTAACTTTTTGATATTTACAGCTGGCTCTACAAAGCTTTGACATCTTCCAGAAACTTCTCAAGGTAAGGCCAGCCATGAGTTCAGTTTTATCTTTTTTTCCTGATCTTTTGAGGAAAGAGAAAAGAGTATTTTCGAAGAGCGAGGCATTGTGCCGATGTCCTCCTGTCCCCCGGCTGTCTGTGCTCTCCCCAGGTGCAGCCTGGTTTTTACTAATCCAAACCTTACTAACCACCTGTTTCCAGCTTAGCAAGATTAGTAGCGTTTCCTGGTGCGTAAAGGTTCATTATAATCTATTCATCTTAGTCACAGGCAAGCCACATCTAGACATTCACAGGGACAGCAACCCTCGGTGGTCAACTGGAGAGCAACTTAAAATGCTGCGAGTAGGGTTTGTCAAAGAAGAAAGGGAAAGCATCAGAGCCCAAGGCGGCCGACCCACCGGATTAGAGCGAGTCAGTGAATTATATAAACGTCGCTTCGTGAATTATATAAACGTCCTAGCGCCATGCTGTACACCTGAAACTAATATAGAATAGAATAACATTGAATGCCAATTCTAATTGAGAAAAAAAGAATCTGTCCTTTCCTTTCATTAGGAGTGTGAGTGGGGAGGGTTGTGCTTGGGTTTTGTTTTAACCAAAAAGAGCAAAAGAAAAGCAGTAGACTTAACCGCAATGCATTTGTAATTCAGGCTCCACCGAGACAGGCAGAGTTGCTACTTGAATCACTTAAAAAGCTCCTGTTTCTCTTAGAGTGTCGGAAGCCTGTTGTTTAGCTCTAATTTGAGTTACTGCTGCTAGTGACCACGGGCATGGCAATACCTAGGAGTCGTGTCTGCGCAGTAACCTTACAGTGAGGAGCCTGAGCCCCCTTCCAGCTCCCGTGAGGAAGGGAGTTTGGAGTCAGTCTCTGTCTGCAGCAAGGGGCTTCGCGTTGACTGGTCTGTCTGTCTGCAGCCGTTCACTTGGATTGTGCCCGGAGTGCTCATGGGAGGCGAGAAGAGAAAATCGGAAAAAGCCAGGTAGGGGACGTTCGTTGTGGTGGATCCCTTCCTGAACCTGTCTGTCCTGCCTTCCTGTTCGGTAAGACTTGGTCCTTCCACACCTGGGGAGAGCCTCGTCCCAGACTCTGCTTCCTGCTCATGCGTAAGGACGGACCGAGTCGACAGGGAGCAGTCGCCTCCAGACGGCTGCTTTTAAAAATAGGGACGAACCTGCATGGGGCTCCTTTCTTACGTGGGCGTCGCCTTCTTAATTAACTCCCCGCCAGTACCTGCAGTTCTCCCCGGTTTAGTGTACAGCCCCCTCGGTGGCTCCCTTGTGGGAGGTTCCTTGGGAGTTTGGGGATTTCTTGTTTTACACAAAAACAAGATCATAAGCTTACATAATTCTTTGCATCTGGCTTTTTACATCTCAAAACATCGATTCCTAATTCTACTTTAAAGCTGGTAACGGGTGTCCGTAGAACATTGTTGCAACAAGTGAATCCCAAATTGTCTGCATTCTTTTTAAACCATTTTTATTGAATTATAGCTTAATGCATAGTAGTAACACCCAACTATGTTTGGTTTGTAACTAAAAAGTAAATATTAAATTCGAAAGATAAAAGTGTTGTTCAGGATTAGATTCAGCGGTAAACAGCAAAGGCGGCAAATAGCAGGAGCACAAACAACATGGAAGGTGTATTTTTCTTCCACATGTGAAAGAAGGCCGAGGTCGCCATCTAGGACTGGCATGGTGCTCCAGTGTCAGGACCCCGGCTCCTCCTGTCCTTATGTGCCACTAAGGGAGGCTTCCATTTACCTCACAGTCTTAGAAGGTTGCTGGAGATCCAGACATTACACCTAGTTTCCTTGCAGCAGGAACAAAGACAATCATACCTCCTCCCCGTGAAGGTGCCCGTGGGATTTGTATATATTCATTAGCCTTTTATCCTAATCCTAGAACGCAGGCCCATGATCATGCTTCACTGCAAGAGAAGCTGAAAAATACACTCAGCTAAAAATGGGAGACTTTTCTTACTATAGAATAATGGCATAAAGGATGTTTGGGTCGTCAGAAATTAGATTTATTCTACCTAGTCTATGAGGCAAAGCTAAGTCCATTATATGGAAGTTACGGTAAGAGCTCAGTATATAGAAAAACATTCTGGGACAACTCAGATAAGAGGATACCTGGCGTAAGAGCTTCCAGGAACAGGAAAGGTGACCACGTAGCTGGAATGTTCTAGAAAGGACCTGTGGGTCAGGTAAAAGGCATCATAAAGGTTTCTTTCAAAGTTAAGGTTTTATGATTTTAAAATACTTTCAAATCTTAACAATTATATTCTAGAGGAGAGAGGAACTTCAGAGAAAAATTAAAACTCACGTATATCTTTGTATCCACTTGTCATTATGTGTCACGATGTCAAGCAGTGGCACATCGATGCTAGACATGAATCTGTCTCCCTGGCCTTTTTCCTATGTTTTCTATTGATACAGCCCAGTTTGATTTCTTTTTTTTTTTTTCCATCAGTGTAATTTCAAACAGACTCCGCAAGGGAATAAATATCCTTATCTCAACTCCGGGGCGACTGGTGGATCACATCAAATCCACAAAGAACATTCATTTTAGCCGAGTACAGTGGCTGATTGTGGACGAAGCCGACAGGTGAGCCTCGTCTAGAAGCACGAAAGGCGGGAGGGGGCGCTGCTTCGCTGTCTTCGCCCAGCTCTGAGGCCCCCTTGGTATCCTATTCATTCTTCATGTCGATTGAAATTCCTTCTCTCCAAACCGCAGAATCTTGGATTTGGGTTTTGAGAAAGATATCACAGTGATACTCAATGCGGTCAATGCCGAGTGTCAGAAGCGACAGAACGTCTTGCTGTCGGCGACACTCACGGAAGGTGGGTTGCAGAGGTGCCCTCTGTTCTGCATTTGGTGGGGGGCAGCTGGACTGGGGATGTGTGCGGTTGTGGTTCTCAGCCCTGGGGACGGGGGCGGGGGATCTCAGAGGACCTCTTCTCAGACCCCGAGTCCTGCACCAGCCTCCCTCTTCCAGCTTCCAACACTCTGTGATCCCAGGGCATGGACAGAGGGGGAGCGGGCGGGTCCCCGATCCCGAGTCACCGTGGGGACGGTGCTGCTGGCGCTCACGTCAGGGCGGAGAGGAAGAGAAAGGCCATGTGGTCTCGGGACGCGCTTATTGTGATCACGGCCCACCTGGGAGCAGGGCTCTTGTGCCGACAATGGTGACCTCTGACCCCAGTGCGCATTTTAGTGTGGTCACCCTGCCTCTCTCCTGAAGAGACAGTGAACCAGAAAATAGGTCGTCTTTAAGCCGTTTGTGTTTACCATCCTCACGAGATAGGAACTTTGCTCTCTCTCATAGATGGGCGCACCGGGGCTTGGGAAAGCCACGTCACTCCCCACGAGTCACCCACACAGTGGTCCTTGTTTGAGCGACAGCACAACTTGCGTGTTCTTCTGTCTGGTTTACTTGTTTTGCCGACCGCCCATGGTGCCCATGTACCAGATACCGTGCGTGTGACTCATCAGCAGTTTGAGTGCGTCCTCAATAATAGTGATGTTACGAGATGATCTGTGGAAAAGGGGTTCTGTGCTCCAGAAGTTTGGGAAACGCCCCACATTACCTCCTCGGAGATTCATGATGTACCCCCACACAGTAAAGGTCCTGAGAAGGCCTGTAAACCCCACGAAGCCTTTTTTTCAGGGTTTCCATAACTTACTTGACCACAGAATCCTCTCTAGGGTTGGGGGGCGGCGGGCAGCCACCTGTTAGTGTCCCTTTCAGTGGTCTGCCACAGGTCCGAGTTTAGAAATGCTGGGCAGATGGGTCATTGGGCCATGGGAAGGAACCAGGGGGGTCCGCCCCACCAGACTGACAGTTGGCAGGTCCGTGCTGGCACTTGGTGGCATCTGTCGGGAGTTTCCCGGTACGCCTGGTATGTGGCGTGTGTGGGAGTGCATACCTGGCCAGGTCCGTGGCACGTGCATGTCATCTATCTGCCTTTTTCACTTTCTATCCAAGGGGTGGCCCAGCTCGCCGATATCAGTTTACTCAACCCAGTCAGTATTTCTGTCCTGGAAGAAGGCTACGGACAGGCTAACCCACAGGGCGGAGGAGCTCTTGAAGTCTCCGCTCCACAAACCAGCGACGAGTTGGACAGCTTCGCGATACCGGAGGGTCTCGATCAGCACGTGACCTTGGTTCCCAGCAAACTGAGGCTGGTCTCCCTGGCGGCCTTCATCCTGCAGAAGTGCGCGGTAGGACTGGGGACTGGACCCGGCTCGATCGAGGGCACAGAGACCTGTTCATGTCGGGCACTGGTAGCTGCATGGAGACACGCACGCGTTTTCTAGCCAGGGCGTGTGCGTGAGTGTGGCCCTTCACACGTGTCAGCCAGTGGTCCAGGACTGTGGGAAAGAATCAGAGATCAGTGAGGGCCAGTGTGTTCAGCTTGAGATTGGCCTTAAGCATCTTGCCTGGGACTGACGCCAGGGCTGGGCGCATCACAGGTGGACACGTGCTGGACGTGGGGCAGCCCTAGGGGTCTGTACTTGGGTTTTTGAAAGATCCGTAGTATTTCTGTAATTGTTTGCCGGGTTCACCTGATAACTTTCTCTGGTCCCTGGGGACGTAGTGGGAAAGCGTGACAATGAAGCGTCAGGGTTTCCTGCGGACGGGTTGTGCGTGGCGAGCCCAGAGTGGGGGGAAGAGCTAGTGCGCAGCGTCACTCTACCGCGTGTCGCTCCCAGGGGTGGGGCCCCGTTTGAGGCCACAGCTCTGTCATTTTCCCGTCCAGCGTTCTTTGTAGCGCGAAACATTGGTGTTGCTGGGGTTTTTTTTTTTTAGTAATTCAAAGTCGTCAGCCCCCTATATTTCCTATGGGGCCGGCGTGACTGCATTTCAGAGAGATGCTCGTCTTGGTGTCGCCTAACCCTAACGTGTGGTTGCTTTCTCCCTCGGTACCGACGCAGTTCGCAGCCGACCAGAAGATGATCGTCTTTTTCCCGAGCTGCGAGCTGGTGGAGTTCCACTACACGCTCTTCGTCCAGACCCTGCTGCCCCGCCCGGGGGCCCCGGCCGCGGCGCCCTTACCATCCGGCTCCACGCAGTTGAAGTTCCTGCGGCTGCACGGGGGCCTGGAGCAGGAGGTGAGCAGCACGCCAGCTTCCCCCCCCCCCCCCCCCCCACGGGCTGAGACCCCGTGAACTTGAACTCGTCCTCCAGGGTCACAGAGCTTCCTTGGCAGGCTCTGCCGGGCTCAGGAAGGATAAGCCTGCCACGGGCGACCCACTGGACCTGGACGCCGGTCCCGCTGCCCTACCAGTGTGGCGGGGGAGCCTATTGTTCCCGTCGGCTCTCGCTCCCCAAGCTGGGGGCTCGCAGGCCCGCTTGGCCCGCGTCTACCTCAGCCAGCTGTTAGGGCAACAGAGTACCACTGAGTAGCTGGCACCAGGGAAGGCTTTTGCCTTTTTAGTACCCAGTGTGTAATTAGGGCTTGATGTCTTCAAATTAAGAGCATTAATGGAGCTAAATTGTGGATCCCATATGGTACCGCTGAGCGTGGCTGCTGTCCCTGTCAACAAGCGCAGCGCTTCCCTCTCCACACTTCTGGTTGCGAGAGGGTCGTGCATGCCGCGGGGCCTCGGTCCGGCCTCGGCTCTGCGCGCCGCTTTTGTTCAGCGGGCAGAGCGTGACGCCGTCCTAATGCTGGGAGCCGGGCTGCGGAGGCTCGGCCCGCTGCTGGTCGGTAGGCTGTCCATTCAGGGAGCCGGGCTGGAGCATGCTGGAGCCGTGGAAGGGAGGACGGCTCGGGCCTGGGGACAAGGGCCCTCTTGTCCTCGCGGAGAGGTTACCAGGCAGCTTAGAAAATTAGAGCGAAAGGAAGCCAGAAATCCGAACGAGAGCGGACAGAACCAGCTTAAAAAATCAAAGTTTTTAGGATTGAAAGGTGCATTAAAAAGGTTATCAAGTCCAATCACACGCTTTGTTTTTGCTTTTCTATTTTAATAATTCAGAAAATGGAGGCTCAGAAAAGTGAATTTGCTGAAAGTCACTCAAGGTCACAGCTGCTTATTTGCTACAAGATTACACAAAGTCAGTTTTTACCTTGTACACCCCTGATTCAATTGAGTTTGTCGATTTGATAATGTGATACCATTTACGATTTTTTTTAACTTAGTTTATTAATCCTCTGGGCTGTTTTCACCAGGGGTGTTCTGCATGGTGAGTCTGAGGGAGGTGGAGGAGCTGGGTATAATCTCAGAGTCTGGGAATTCAAATAGGTCATCCAGAAGATTCTGTCATTAAATGATTTCCAACTCTCATTGTAATAGGATGGTATCTGGCAGAGTGCTTACAGCTGGGGCAGACTGCTTGTGTTCTAGTCGTGGCTCTGCTGTCTACCAGCTGTGTGACCTCACAAAAGCATTTAGCCTCTCTGTGCCTCAGTTTCCATGTCTCTAAAATGGAGCTTATGATAACATGTTGTTTCTAGGGTGGTTGTGATGCTTGATCGAGTCAGTACAGACAAAGCGCTCAGCACAGGGCTTGGCACATAGCAAGTGCTCAGTGAACGTTAAGTGCCACTGTTCATTTAATAATTGTTGGTATTTCGCTTATGTTGTTTTGTTCCTGAAGCCACCTTCACAGTCTCCTCCAGAAACGGGTAGAAGATGGGAAAATTCATTTTGTGAATGCTGAGGTCGAGCGTCTTGTCCCAGAGTAAGCTAAGATAGTCACAGTCACGCTTTCCTGGTGTCTTATGCTGGCCACTGTTCCATGTGACCTGTGGTCTCCCTAAGTGATTGACGTGACCACAGCCAAGTACGTGGGCACCGGAGGAAAGTCACCGTTTGAGGAGGTTGCTACGTGGTTGTTGGGTTGAGGAGCTGGTTAGGTTTTCTCCTCACCCCAAATCTGACTACTTCACGGTCAGTGTTGAAGGCGATTCGGGCTTTCGTGAACTCTTCTGATTTTGACTCTACAATGCAACCATTAAAAACGTCCCTTATAAAGACCAGGTAGCAAGTGACAAATGCGGCAGTCCTTGTGAGGGTCCGAGCACCGACTGTGGAGCACAGCTCCCTGGGTGCAGGTATCTGCCCAGCCCTTGGCCGTGTGCGCGCATCCCTTGGGCAGGTGTGTCAGCCTCTCTGTGCCTCCGCCTCTTTACCTGGAACGGGCGGCGGCAGCACCTGCTCACAGGCCTGTTGCACCCAATGCCCCATTGTAAGCTCTGCCAGGTAGAGCGCGGGCCGGCGGCTGGCATGCAGCAGGCTTCAGTCTGTGTTGGCTTTCTGCCCACTGTCCTGAGTGAGGGGCCAGTCACGTGGAGGCCCGGAGCAAGGTGCACCTCTGTGACCCAGTGGCCGTGCCAGAATGGAGGGACAGACCTCACCTTTTCCTTTTTCCAAATTTGTGGTCATTTTGGTTATATTTCCTTTTTCGTTGCTGACAGATGGACACGGTGGAGTCTCAGCCGCTTGCAGCTCTGTGACTCACACGCACTGGGCGGGTGCCCTTTGCAGGTTCACACCGAGCCGTTTAAGTGGGCGCACCTTTTGGCCCAGCAAGGCTGCCTTTAGGAACTTACCCAGAGAGAACGAGTAAGCGCGTCCACAGCTGCTGATCTGCAGAGATGTCGATCACGGTTGTTTGGAACGGTAAACAGTTGGTGACAACCTCAGGTGCCAGTTATGGGTCATTGGGCACACCCATTCGACTGCGTCCTGTGTAGTCACGAGAGACCATGTGGGTTTGGGGTATTTATCGGCCTGAAAAGACGTTTGCTTTCTGCCAGGAGGTGATGAGAGCGTGTGCACAGCGTGCGTAGCATGGCGCCGATCCGCCTCGCACTCGGTCACGTTGCGCGCAGAAACGGGGCCAGAGGAGCGTGGGGTCACCAGCGCCGGCGTTGCGCTCTGGGAGGCGGAATGCTTGCACTCTTTTCCTTTGACGGACATGTAATTGTCTTACGGTTAAAATACACGGGTTTTGTAATTTTTCACCTTTTAAAAAATAAGTTTTTAAAAAACTTCCCTGTAGAAAAGGTTGGTCGGTCTTCACTCCTCTAGCCCACCTGTAGGAAATCGCGTTTAGCGTAAATTCAGTCACTCGCGTGCCATGGCCTTCCCTGCCCTTACGGTTGGCCATTTCCGAAGGATGTGCCCACGGTGGCATCGTCTTACTGAGGCGTGCGACGTAGCCAAGAAGGCCAGCCCTGTGAGTTCCGGGCCTTGCGAGGAGATGTGAAGAATCCACTTCCTCGGCGGAGCCTCTCTGTGCCTCCTGTGGTGCAGCACACGGAAATGGGGCAAGCCGTGGGAATCCGAGCTGCCTCGCTGGAATCCATCTCGGAGTTGTAAGGCTTTTTTCCCTTTTTTTTTTTGTAGGACAGAATAGCCGTGTTTCAAGAATTCTCCCATTCCAAAACGGGCATCCTCCTTTGCACGGTACGTACCCTTCTCTACTCCACGTGATTGGTGATTGCAACATTTTCTCTCTCGACAATTTGAACTTGCGGCCAGCTCCACAGAGAGCAGGAATACCAGGGGCCTCTTGGTGTGGCTGGTCCCTTTGCACTTCTGGTTTGTCACCTGACTCTGTCACGGATAGCCGGCCGCCACTGTGCAGAAGACTTAGCGATTTGCTCACTAATAGTGACAGCTGTTGGTCTGAAAATGTGTGAATCTTGGTGATTTCTACCCACCAAAAACTTGTAAATTACAGCTATCGGGAGTAATTAGAGCTGAGAAAGTCTTTCCACAACAAAGCGGCTCTGCTCGCGTCGCTCACCTTTTCTTAAAGGAGAGGAGAGCAGATGCGCTTGGGCGGGTCTTATCGGCTGTTGTCTGCAGCTCTCGTCCGGCCTGCCGGTTCTGGGTCTGCGGCCGTGAGGGCTGCCGCCTCCGGCACGGCGCTCGTGCTCTTTCGAGATGGAAAACTCGCACTTCCCACGGCCCCCTTCTCTGGGGATTCGCGTCACTGTAGTTGTCGCTTGCCCCCAGGGTTAAAAGACCTTCCCTGTTTGGGCCATCTCGGATGATGGCACTTAATCCCTAACTGATAATTTGCAGAATCCCTGTATATACGATAATGAAATTACACGATAAGTCGGGTAATTCAGTGAACGGTTGGTTGCTGGATAGAGGAAACAGACATTTAGCCCCTTGAATTCCTGCGCTGTGTTCCGCTTCAGAGGTCGTAGAGATCGTTTTCTTCCTAAAGTTAGCGTGTGGGCGAGCGCTGCTGTGTCTTGTGTGTGGCCGTGTACAAGATGGAGTGCCTGGTCACCTGCTTGTCATAGTGTGCTAGTTCTCACGCGCGTGGCAACCCCTTCCCTTTAGGAAGGGCATCCACAGGTCACATGCTTGTGTTTGCTCTAAAAGCACCCGCAAATACCTAAGTAAGCTACATGGTAAAGAACTTTGCCAAAAATCTCTATGTCCGGTAGTACCTTCTGGAACTGGACCCCTTCCTGTCTCTGTCCCCATTTCTCCTCTTGCTTCTTACCCAGGCCCCCCTTTCAGCTCCTCGAATGTGTCATTCTCGCATTTTGTGGCCATGGGGCCTTGGTACATGTATTTCTTCTGCCTGGGACGCCTGCCCTGACTTCGACTGACCCCTAATTAGGTCTCAGCTTTAAAGTTCATTTTTTCAGAAGGTGGGGCTCCTGGAGCCCCAGTTCTCCGTTTGGCCCTCCTGACCACTCTGCATCTCTTTACGGCACTCATCACACCAGGCCTGGGTGTCCTCCCACCAGACGACAAGCTCGTGAAGGCAGGACGGTGTCGTTTCCAGTTCTGCCCCAGCGTCAGGCACAGAGCAAGTGTGCAGTGGGCCCTCAGTGTTTGTGGATGGCATGTGTGGGTCATCGAGGCCCAAGAAAGTCGATGTTGAGGACCACAGACATGTGCCTTTTCTAAAGATGAGAGGCCAAGATATACTTGCTCGTTGGGCATAAACTCACATTTTCATACGTGGTGTTATCTGAGGAGGGAATGGCACACGTGTATCTTGAGCCAGAAAGCAGTAGGAACCTGTGCGTTGCAGTTGGGGTTAGGATCAGAACACAGTCTTCTATCTTTGGCCCTTAAGATGCTGGAATTGTCCCTGGTGGGAAATTGTCAAGTCTCTTAGTGTACAAGCGCTACGGCGTTATGGATGTGGGTGAGCTCCGAGCGTCAAAACTCTAGGTGTTTGTAGGTCAGTTTGTTCAGGTTGGTTTGGTTTGGTTTTGGTTTTTCTTGCTCTTCATGGAAGAGAAGATCATTCTTTCTGAAATGTAATTCCCAGTGGGGTCAAAACACATGCTGACTTTCCTTGTTCGGCCTGGCTGACACCTGCGGGCAAGGGATGTCAGCTGGACACAGGGCACCAGTGACTTGGCAAAGCACAGCTCTCCCCCCTTTCACGCCTGCCAGTCCTGGTGCCACGGGGAGAGCAGACTCACTTGCCACAATCTGATGTCTCTCAAATCTCTTGGTTCATGTCCCTTTGCTCGTTCAGGTCGCTTCCAGTGCCCGGTCCCCTCCCAGAGTCATCTCGTCCTTACCCTGGGGTGAGGATTACTGCAGAAGCCCTGGGGCGGCGGGGGCGGGAGGGGCATCTCCCTTATTTCTAGGCCGAGATCCGAGCACGGCTTCCTGGGAGCAGAGTTCTCCTCCACTCTGTGGTCCTCCTACGGCTGCCATATTTGTTTGCTTTAGCCGGACGCTTCTGGCGTCTGAGCTGTGGGGCGCATGAGACGCGCTGTAATAGATCATGCCTGGGTTGGGGGGGTATTGTCGCTCGGCGTCCTTTGAAGCAGCCTGTTGCTTGCCAGGTCCTGCGAACGCTCCCCAGGAGCCTCCTTAGTGTTAATGAGGAATGCGGGCCACTTCAGGACACGGCAGATGGAGAACTGGCTTCTTCTGATAGAGAGGAATCGCGTTAGCTGCCGCGTGGGGCTTTCCCCCTTCACACCGTTCCTTTTGCCATTTTGATTTATCATCCCAAGGTCTTTCTAACGGGGCCAGAAGACTGAAAATCTGGGAATTATGGTGTAACTACACAAAAGCCCACAATTACACCATTTCCTTTCCTGCTAGGGAGTCCCCCTGCACCCCATTTTCCTCCCTCTCTATGTCCTGTTATTAGGAACAATTAAGGGTGTGTGTGTGTGTGTGTGTGTTTCTTTCATCTCAATTACAAACATCTAAAAGCAAGGAACTTTTTAATTTCATGCTCTGTAGTCTTTCAGGGCCTGATACAGAGCTTTGTATGCTGTGGGTTCTCAGGCCGCGTGACCATGGTGACATGGAGGCCGAGGTGGAAGCGGGGTCAGGCAGGAGGTACCCATTTGTGAAGGAAAGAGAGTCTTTATACTTTTGAAATGTAATTTTTATGTTCTCTAGAAAATTAGATCTAAGAAGCAGCCAAAGTTAATAAGACAGGAAGGATTAGCAGGAAGGAGTCATCCGAGAGTTCAAAGCCGCTTTCCAGATTGAGCTAAGAAATCTGAGGAATCGGGTCTCAGATATGGGGTTACCTCCAGGACGTTTCCTCCTGTTTATGGTGCAGACCTCACCGTGGCTTTTAATACCATCGTCACGTCGATGAGCTGATAGAGACACGCCACTGGGTGACGGCAAACGGTGTTTCCAGGTGGCCTCTGGTTTTAAGGCTGGTCGTAGGCTTTCTGCTGGTACGCATGGTGCTCTCTGGTTGTCCCTTGGTTGTCCCCAGATGACCAGAGCACGGCCACCTCCCAGCAAGGAGAGGCACTTCCGGCTCCACCCAGGTGTGCTGGCCGCATGCTCGTCGGAATACACCGCACTGTCCCTCTGAAGGTCCCCATCGCCTGTGCTGCTTTCCTCCACTGTCTCACTTTATTTCTTTTTTCACTCAAAATACAGTTTTGTCTGTGCAGTTCTTAATTTTCTCTCCTCCTGGGGCATCTCCATGTGCCAGGGGCCCAGGAGACAAAGGAGTGGGCCCATCAGAGTCACGAGCGTGTCAGTTCACAACCCAGAGTAAATGTACTTTCTCGGTTTTCTCTGGGGCATGTTTTTTAGGTAAAGTTTATCTTTCCACTTTATTTCCTCGTGTTAATGGCAAGATCATTTGGAGATTGCTGGCTGCTGACTCGGTTACGCTAACTCATGTTGCCAGTTTTTTGGCGGCCGCAGCCAAGATCTCTCGCCTCTGACAGCTTCTCCTTCCTCCTCTGATTACGCAGCCCAATCTGTCACCCGGACAACGGGGGCCCGTACCCCGCTGATGGCTTTCCACACACGGCAATAATGACTTTTGGCAGGCCAGAAAGGCGGCAGAGGCGAATTTGCTGCGTCCCTTGCTCAGAGAGCCGGCAGGCCCCCTCTCTCTGTTAGTAAAAGCACTTTGTGAGGTTCTTGGGTAAATAAATGAGTCATTTTAATCCAACTGACAGGCTGGCACCTGAGCAAGCTGCCTTCCATCTGTACTCCTTGGTCTCATGGAGGCAGCCAATTGTCGAGCCCAGGGCCTTCAAGGCCGCACCGTTGAGCGTCTTTCAGAACTGACTTTAGCGATTCTTTTGCCCTAATTAGGTTAAAGGGCTGCAGTGGGGCCGGATCTCAGTTCTGAAGGTGGGCGGAGGACCGGGGCCTTCGCTGAGTCTTAGCGGGTCGCGGTTTCTGTTGCTCTGGTGCTGCTGCCGACGGCATGCCAGGCGGAGGGAGGGCGCCCCCGCCTCTCCCAGGGGCCCGGGGTGCGAGCGGGGGGCGGCGTCTGATTGCTACCATGCCAGTGCTTGCTTTATCGTGAAACGAGTGAAGCACTTGGGTTGATAATGCTTGAAACACGGTTTGCATACACCGTCTCTTCTGGTCTTCACAGTGACCCCATGAGATAAATCGGGTAGGTCTTATAGTCGTTTTATGGGTGGGTAAACTGAGGCTCAGAGAGCTGGGCTGATACGCCCAGGTCACATAGCTGCTGAAGTCATACCGCAGTCCAGTTCTCTCTGTTCCTAGATAGGAAGACTGTTCCTTTCCCCCATTCTCTGTGGTAGCCCAGGCTCAGAGCAGAAGGAAGCACTTAAAAGAACAGCTGGATTAATTCTGAGCAGTGACTGGCTGTCGGTGAGGTCCCCTGCCCCACCACAAGAAGTAGCGGGGCGGGGAAGACTGTGTCTCAGCCGGTGGTTTGAGCTGGATCACCCAAGTGAGAGACCCTGAACAGTCTCAATGACAAGCTGCTGGCATTCTTCCTAAGTCACTGTTTCATCGTGTCCGTACTCAGTGACTTTCATGAACATCATATGTTGTTTTAGTTTTGCCTGTTTTTTTTTCTTTCTTTTTTCTTTTTTAGGCGAGGCAACCCGCAGTTGACCTCACAGATTGCAAGGACCTTATCAGCTCACAATCCCTTATTTTTTATTTTTACGCCTACAGCACCTGGTCTTCTGGGTGGTCTCCCATCCAAGTACTAACCAGGCTTGACCCTGCTTAGCTTCCGAGATCAGACGGCGTCGGGCTTGTTCAGGGTGGCATGGCCGTAGACTTTGCCTGTGTTTCTTGATTGAATCTGCGAAGCCGACACGCATTAAATGTTTCACGAAGCCCACGTGAACCACTGTGGCAGCCCACAGACTGCACGCACCTCACACTGCAGAGCATGGGAACGAGATCCTTTCTCAACGGAGCTGAGCAGATTTAGGGGCCCCCAGTGTTTCTGATGCCAGCTGTGGTTGGCGTGGAAAGCAGCGTCCCTGCCTCTAGGCAGAACACCCCAAACAGTGTTCTCAGAGGCGCCCGCTCCAGAACGTCGGCCTTTGGTTTCAGGGCTGTGGGGACCGTCTGAAAACACCTCGTGGTGGCTGACGCACTTTTAGTGCATTAAGCTCCTGCTTGACCCTTAATAAATGTGGCCTGGCCCCTGATCAGAGGGTGCCAGCCGCCGCAGGTGTGTCAGAGTGCAGGCTGCAGAATCCCGCCCCGCCCCCCGTGGTCCTTCTGGGGAGTTAGATGTTGCTGGGGGTATCTTCCTCGGGTCCTGCCTCTGAGCCTGGGGGATGCAGGGAGCGATCGTTTGAATGTGCTTCTTGCAGAAACTTTGCGTAGTGTTATTTTTCAAAAACTAATTATGCATAAGATTCTTAGCAGTGCCTGCAGTGACGGGAGAGGGAGGAGGGCTGGTCCTCACAGAAGAGCGCCCGCTCTCCCACGGAAGGGAGGGATGGACTTGGGAAGTCATCATTTGGCAGCCATCAGGGTAACAATCGAGCCGGACAAGCAGCACCAACAGATGCTAAACCCTCAGGCAAAGGTTCTGGGAAGCCGTCTGCGGGATTCACTCCTCCGTTCCCTTAATTACAAAGGCGAAAGGCACCTTCACAGTGGAGAGCGCTGGCAGACACCACTGACTCAGGTGGCTGGACGCGGCACCACCAGTGCAGGACAGGCTGCACTAGCGTGCCCCCCATGTGCCGCACTGGGAGGCACACAGCACCCTGACACCGTGTCTCTGCCAAAACGCCTCCCCCGGTCTCACCGTGAGGAAGTAGCGGGACAAACACGGGTCTGGGGTGTTCCTCAAGACGTCTGCGGACTTCAACATCGACGGTTATCAAAACAACACTAAGTGAGTAAAGGACAGGGGCGGCATTCTAGACGAAGGGGTGTGATAACTCTAGAGGGGTGCAACAAAACCTGCACGATCCGTGGTTCAGCCCTGGGTTGGGGAAGAAAAGCAGCTCCGAGAGTCGTCTTCAGTGCAGTTGGACAAGTCTGACTACGGACTGAATATTAGGAAGTAATGTTGTTCAACAGGAGACTCTTTAGGAGTGATGATGGCGTCGTGGCTCCGTAGAAGAATGTCCTTTTACCTGGGAGAAATGTGCCAAAGTGTTTAGGGGTCAAGTGCCGTGGCGTTTCCAGTGTACCTTCGGATGGTTCAGAAAACCGTGCCTGTGGAGAGCAGGAGAGCGCAGACGCGCCAGAAACCGGCCGCTGATGGGTCTCCGTGGCGGTGCGCAGGCGCCACTCGCGTGCCGCTCCTGTCTCCTCTGTAGGTTTAAATGTTTCAAAATAAAAACGTGGGGGAAATACATACTCATTGTTAAAAAACAAAACAGACAACACAGAAAAATGCAAAAAGTGAAAATCACGAGAATCCTTCTGCCTAGAGATGACCACGGTTGACCCTTTGAGAACATCCTTCCAGGTGTTGGTTCTTAGTTTATCTGTGGATCTTCTGTCCGTTTATCCATCTGTTTAATGGATTTTTTGTTTTTGTCTTGCTTTGTTTTTACCCTTCTTTTTTTTCCCTGAAGATTTTGGTGGCAGAAACCAGCCTATTTGTCCTTTAGGCTACTCCACATTTCAGATTTGCCTGACGGCGCCTGGTGGTGATGTTGAACTTGTTCCTGCCGCCCCCAGATTACCTCTAAACTAGCAGCCAGGTCTAGACCCTGGTTGGAGTCAGACTGTCAGGTCTTGCTTCTGTTTTGGCAGCAGTAGGTGATGCTCCGTACTTCCTGTTGCATGACAGCTGGCCATCTTACTTTTTCATTATGTCAGAACGTTCACATGGCCTCAGAGTCAAAGTCACAAAGGGCCGTTAGAGGAATCTGGCTTCCATCTGTTTCCCCTCTGCCCCGTTCTCCTCCTTCTTCTCTGGATAACTGTTTCGATGAGCTGGTGGGTTTTTCCCTCCATTTTTTTTGTTTGTTTTTTTTTTGAAATTTGAGCGAATATATTTTATTTCCCCCATTTCTTACACAAAAGCATACTGCCCACACTTGAAATCGACACACTCAAGATTCTCCATGTCAGTACATAGGAATCTTCATTCCTTCCGTGGCTGTATCATTCTCTGTTGTATGAGGTAGGTATTGCCATGTTTTTTTTCAACCTGTATCCTCCCAGACCTCCAATTACGGATGGTGGTGAAACAGATACCCTCGTACGTATGTCATCTTGTGTTTTTGCTGGCGTCCCTGTGGGTGGATTTCTAGGAGTGAGATTGTTCTGGGTCAGAGGGAGAAAGTGCATATATAATTTTGCTGGATATTAACCAAATTCTCCCGCTTTAAAGGGTTTCTCCCATTTTGCATTCCCACCGCAGCCCATGAAGGTACAGCATCTTTTCTGACGTTGGAACAGTATAATGTAATGTGGCCAAGGAATAATAGTTATTTTGAGGATCAGTCGAGGTAACGCAGGTAAAGTGCTCCACAGTGTCCGGTGTGTAGGGAGCGCCTGGTAAATGTTGGCTGGCGACATCGTTGTTAGGAGTGTTAGCGAGTAGATGAATGCTAAGTGTAAATGATCAGTGAAGACCAGAAGATTCCCATTTTCTAGTCACTCTGCCGGAATGGCCAGAAACCAGAGAGCGGAGAGTCTTTGCTCTTTAGGTAGCGACCAGCTGAAAAGAGAAAATGGCTCTCCATTGCTTAGATGGCCTTCGTCTGCCTGGCTGCCCTTGACCTGCATCTGATGTAGCAGGCCAGAGGGGCAGCCCCTACTCGATGCTTGCTGCTCTCTGAGGCTACGAAGCACAGTCCTCAGAAAACGCTCCGCAGCTCACTTCCACGAGGGACCACCTCGGAGTGATCTTCCAGAAGCCCTGTCGTCGTTAGCATCACCGATAGGGACGGGATGGGTGTAGTCACCTGTGAATGCACTCATCGTAGAGTGGGTTTCAGGTAAAATGTAATAGTGGAGCATGCCAGAAGTTTCCAGAGTTCTTCCACGGCGCAGCTGATAACAGCCTCTTGAAGCTCTCGGGCCGACCCGCAGGTGGTGTCTGGTGACGCAGGTCGTGACGGCCTCACCGGCGGGTTCCGTAGAACTCGCCCCTGAATCAGAATTTTAACCACAAATGGTCTTCAGTGGCTTCCTGGAGTTGTATGCCAACAGCTTTGTGGGGTGCAGGCACATTGGTGGGGGTGAGCCCTCGTGGTGTGCATTAGATTAGAATGGGCCTGTGACCTCCTAATCGTTCAGGAACTCAGTCCTAATCCCTATTCTTTTCTGTTTTGAAGGACGTTGCGGCTCGGGGCTTAGATCTCCCTCAAGTCACGTGGATTGTTCAGGTAATTTTTTTAAGTTGTTAAGGTGTGAGCTTGAGGCAGGAATGTATGATCGTGAGTAAATGCGTTGGCTTTAACTAGAATAATTATTATTACCCTCTTGGGTGTTGCCCTGGTAACCAGGCAGCAACCAGCCTCCTCTGCACAGTCTCCCGACATCTCTCCTTAACCCAGCCCACCTCACCGCTGCAGCAAAACAGCCAGACTGTGCAGTCTCGGGAGGGAGGGGCAGGCTCCCCTGCTCCCAGACTAATGCATGTCACAGTGTCCGCAGTGACGGGAATTACCCAGGCCTCTCGGAGGCCTCACTGTCCGGGAGGAGATGGCCCAGCTGTCCTGAGATCCATGTCCTGTACATTGACCCGCAGGGGGCAATTAAGTCCATGACAGCATCTTATACATACCTCCGGCCTTAGACGCTTTGCCGGAGGGTACAGGTGTTCGCGCTAGTCCAGTGGTTTTAGATTTTACCTTTTTGTTAGCCTGCAGAGTGATGTTTTTAAGCCCTTCTGTGTAGGGACCAGGGGACACGTGCCCTGTTTACGTGAGTCATGGTTTATTCACATTTTAGTGGAATCGCATGCCTGTCACTGGCTAGGAAGTCTGAGCTGCTCACTGCAGATGGTCACTTTGCGACTGGAGGCATTGCGTCGTCTTTCCCGCTGGCCACAGAGCAAATTAAAGACGAGACGAGAATCATTTTAACGTGCGGAAGGCTAGACACATCAAATTGACCATTTAGAGCCTTTTTATAATGTGAATATTGATTAGTTTAATGTGCCTGGCCTCCCATATATCTATCATACTTGTCTTGGTCCTCTGACCTTTGATTTGTGTAGCAGCAAAGGCCAAAAAAGAGGAAGAATGAACATACGGCCAGTAAGTTTTAATGGTGACAGAGTTATTGCCACAGAGAACGTCAGATGCTCTGCATCTTTCATCCTGCTGAGTTCCAGAGTCGGCCCCCTTCCCTGAGTCAGGGATGCTGTGCCTGGGAGCAGCAGCATTTCCCTGTGTGAAGGGAGCTGCCTCTTGACTGCCCTGCAGCTCCGCCCCACTGGGACTGAGTGGAGCCACAGCTTGGTGGCGGGGCCCAGCCCCAGGGTCCCAGCCGCAGAGCCGAATGCTGGGATGGCAGTAACCAGCCCCGTCCTCCTTACCCTGCCCAGCGTCTTCCGTGGCCTCACCCCCACTGCTTTGTCTGCCACGGAAGTAGGCCAAGGTCTTGTGGTCATCTGCGGAAGTTTGCCCCCACCTGCCGACGTTTTCACCTTGCGCAGTCACCTTGGTGAAAAGATGCAAATAGGAAAATGAAGAGACCTGTGGAGAAGTAAAATTAAAAAGGAGATACTGGGACGAGAAGACATCTCGTTTATCTGAAACTTGGCCACCGTTCACGTTTGCGTGTCAGAGCCCTGTTACTCCGGCGAAGCCAGGAGTCTCGGGGTTGACTGACTTCTCCTTGCGACTGTGTTGGGGTAACCGTAGCACCAGGATTTAATCCTTGGGATACCTGGAGGCAGATGAGGGGTATCGCACTTCCAATTAACGGCAGTCCCTTGATCTGTGAACACCTTCATTCCTGTCGCCCTCTTTAGTACAACGCTCCGTCTTCGCCGGCTGAGTACGTCCACCGGGTTGGGAGAACTGCCCGCATTGGCTGCCGGGGGAGCAGCCTGCTCATTTTGGCTCCTTCGGAGGCAGAATATGTCAACTCGTTGGCTTCTCACAAAATCAAGTGAGTCAGAAACCTGAACGGGGTTTCGGCTGATCTCACCTAATTAACTTTCTGTCGCTTTTTATAGTGGATGGGCCTTGTAAGCTGATGAAGCACCATTAACCCTTGTGATCGCTAAAGGAGTCCCAGAATAGCCAGTGGCAAAAACTAACACCCTTAGTGCCATCAGCACGTGACAGTTCTCATCGCGTTGCCAGGCTAGGTCAGCGATCTGCTGCGCTTCATTTTCCTTGTAGGCGGAGGTCCGTGTCTCGTGCCTCTGACTGTGAGATAAGCGTGCGCAGCCATCACAGCCAGCTTCTTGAGGCTCTTTTGTATTCACAATTTTAATTTCTTACAATTAATATTTTGTACCGCTAAAGCGGATTTGTCTTTGGAAAGAATACTTTTAACTCACCACACAACTCCCCTCCCCCCAGGAAAATAAGCCCCGGGGAGGACGGGGGGCGGGGGGCCACTGTCGCTGAGAAGCGGTTGCCACGTGCACCGCACACTCACAGGTGAGACCGGCCGCCGTCTCGTACGTGCCCTGCGGGTGGCGGCGCCTCCCATTCCCTGGCGTGAGGCCCCCAGTTCTCGTCCTGGGTCACAGAGCACAGAGCAGCAGGACTCGGCAGCATGGCAGCCCAGTTAGGGCTCCCATCAAGCCCCGACTTCACCCAGGAAAGACCGGGAAGGCAGGTAGGGGGACAGCCACGCCTCCGCCCAGCCGAGGGTCACTGTGGTGAAGCGCAGAGCATTCCTGGGCCTAGCAGTGACTCAGTTGTCATGTTGTCGTGAAACCTCTGACACCTGAGGGCACGGGACATGCAGCTTTTCACACGGGCCCACTTTCTGGAGTTCCTTCTCAGACGCAGCACAGTGACACCTGAGGTGTTTTGGGGCGGAAAGAGCCGCGTCTGCCCAGGCAGAGGGTCCGGGGGACAGCGGGTCCGTCGGCCATGCAGGTCTCGCTCCCTGGCCAGGCCCGCATGTTAGGTAAAGCACCGAGGCTAGCACAGGACCCCTCCCTGGAGTACAGAGCTGGGACAGTCGCTGCCTTCTGCATCGGGGCCTGATCTGGGGACCACAGGACCCAGCGCAGGCCAGCCACCTGGGGACATGTATGTGGCTGTCCCCATGGCTCCCCGCAGAGCTCTCCCGTCACCCTGGTCCACACTCTTTTCGGGCTGCTGGTGTGAACTTTCACAGACTGCGGCGTGTTCAGAAAACCCACCCACCGCCTTCAGTGTTGGGGGGCGAGGACCCACTCCCCACAAGTCCAGTACCAGTTTCCAGTGGGCTAACGTAGGGGTGGGTGGCAGTTTCTTTAATGTGCCTTCAGTGGAGAGGGTGGCTTTTTTGGTGGGGAGACATGGGCGTTTTATCTCACGGGAGAAATCCCATGTTGATCTCGCAGTCGCTTTTCACCCAGAGCTTCATCCCCAGCCGGATTCGGTTCCCGGGGGCTGGCCGGCTGGGCCTCGTCTTCGCGGCCCTTCCAAGCGTCTGGGCTGGCACCTGACCTGGCAGTGGTTCTCCAGAAGTTCTGGGGCTTAGAACGAGACCCCACTTCCCTTACCCCGTCCTCACCAGCTGCGAGCTCATCACGACACTGCAGCTGCTTTTCTCTGTCACGAGCATTTGCGTAGCTGTGGAAGGTGTTTTCAGATTGTGTGTCCTCATCCCACCACGGGAAGTACAGACCCCCCTCCCTCACGGCTTCCTTCCTCCTTCCGAGCTGCGCCCGCAGACTCACCTCGCCCCGTTCCTCCCGCCCACAGCTTTCCAATGTCACCCGTGCTCGTCCACTGTGACGTGATCTCCTTCTCAGGAAGGCGGGTGGTAACGGCGAGGTGGTCATCGTCCAGCACCGGCGTTACTGGCCTGGGTGCCTCTGCCTCACCCGGCTTCGTAACTTCTCTCTAACAAGTCAGATTCGTTGCTCTGACAGGTTCAGATATAAACCTGAAATTGAAAAGGGAAAACAGTAACTAGGTCATTGCGAAGTATTAGTGAGCCAAGTGTATTTTAAAGATACAGAAAGGACAGACAGCTTCTGTGGTGACCGCATCTGGACGAGGATCGTGCCAGCGGCGCTTGTGGAAAAGTCCACATAACGTCCACGTCCACGTCCACGCGGGCTCAGATCCATGCTGGTGTCTTGCACGCGGGCAGGCGCTGCGTGTCCCTACTTCTGCTGGAGGAAGGGCTGCGGGTTGGGTGTCTCTGTAGAGACTGTCCTTTGACACAGTACACAAATTAAAGCTAGTAAGGGCAGAGTGTGCTGTGGAAAGAAGCCTTTTTGGAACCCAGGAGGTACCCCTGCATATTTTTTTAAAAGGAAAAGGAAACGTGTGTGGGTTCTGTGCTGAAAGCCTACGGGCCAAGCAGCGGGGTGCGGAGGTGGCTGCTGAGTCGCGGGAGACTTGGGAAGGCAGGCCGGGGCTCCGGGCAGCAAGGGCATCACAGCAAATTGCCACCCGCTGCCATACTCCGCGCGGCGGAACTCACCCTGACAATTTAATTTAGCAGACAGGGCAAGAGACGGGTGCCCTGAGCCCTGAGCCCCTGAGCGGGGCACCTCTGTCTAGTGCTCAGAGCTTGTTTCCACATCCTTTTGACATCTTTGTGTTTGCCAACCTCTTAATGGTTCCCACTTCTTATTTAAATGTATTTCTAATGAAAGTCATCATTGGTTTATTAAAATGTAAATGCTTCATCAAAACGTGTGTTTCTTAGATCAGGCTTAAGACAGTTCTCTGAATTTATTTATTTGTCTCTGTCGTTTCATCGTAAGGTGGGATGATTCAGATGTGTTGATAGAACCATAAATAAGCAGACTGGATTTGCTTTGTTCCCCAGAAGCGATGGTTTCTTAGAATAAGAGGAAGACCCTTTTAGACTGTGAATCACCCCAGTTCCCTCTCAAGTCCTGTTTACTTAGGGTGACTGGTCCCCCAGCATCGTCCTGTGGACACACGCAGCACACCAGCTGGGCCCTGGCCAGCATGTGAGCACGCCCGTGCGTTTGAGGAGACTTGGCTTTCTTGGCATATTTTGTTCTTTGTATTCCTGACTGTGAATGACATTATCCGTTTTCTTTTCCCCCAGCTTCAAGATTTGACCCCAAGTTCTTATGTTTCTTTTACTTTTTTTTTGTATTTCTCTTTTATTTTTTTCTCAAGGGAAAAAGTGAGAAATAGAGGCGAGTCAGGTAGACAAAGGAAAAGAAAGGATCGGGCTGCGTTTTCACCTTCCTTCAGATATCCAGGCATAAATAAGAGGCGAATTCAGTGGCCATAACATTCCTCTCTCATGTGAAGAATAGATCTTCCATGAAATACGAGCATCCCCCCAACGCCTACCCTGTCGGTACACGCTCTGCTTCCCGGTTGACTCTTTCTGCTGTAAAAAAGATTTGGCGTCTCCATAGGGCTTCGAGCTGCGGCAGAGGAGGAATGTTGGAGGGGGGCTGGGGGTGTTCCGCGAGGCGGTGACACATTTCAGGTAAATAGCTGTCAGGGACCTGAGATCTCATTCATAGCTTTGTCAGAGTAACCTTCGGGGGAGAGGCAGGGAGTTCTCTTCTCCCACGTGAGAGGTTGCCATTCGTGTTTTAATTTGCTGTTACATTTTGAAAAAAAATAACAACTTACAAGGAAGTCATTTATCTTTTTATGATCTGATTTTCGCCCAGAACCCCTGCTTCTCTTTCCCTTTCTCCCCGGAAGTGTGTTTTCAGCCTGTCCTGTTCCCTTGGTCTCTGACACGTGGTCCTGCGCTTCCACCTTCGCGTGCAGCCGTGAGCTGCCGGCTTCGTGGAGTCCACTGCCGGGCAGGTGGGCGGGTTCCGTGCTGGCTCCTGACGGCTTCTGGTCGTGACTGAAGCCCGAATTCTGCTTTCAGCCGTCGGCACACAGATCTAGGTCCGTCGGAATGCTTCGCCCTCACCGCTTCACGGTGGAGAGGCACGCGCGGGGGAGGCCTTCGGGGTCGGTTGCTACAGAGCTGGCGCACTGCAGGCCGCAGGCGCCAGCCGCGTGGCAGCCGTCACCGGCGTTTGCCCCATCAGTCAGGCATCTTCAGCGCCTTTCTTGTTTTTTTTTAAAAGTATAAACCAGAAGGGACTATCTGAAATGCTTATTTTATCATCTTCTGCTCAAGTCAAGGTAATGTATTCATTACTAGGCTTACTTATTTACTAGCAGAGATTTATTAAGAAATAAGGATGTGGTCCCTATAAAGGAAATTCGGAGTGTAGCCCATTTAAAATGCATCAGGGAGAAAGGAGGTCATCGGGACTCTTACCCCATCTGTCCCTGTAATATCCGAAAGGTCCCCTTCCTTCCACATTGCTAGAGGTTTAGAGAATAGTCCCTCTCCTGTGAAAGTGTAGCTTCTGCTTTAGATCTTGCTTGAGAATAGGCCAGTTTTATGTATCAAGAGCCTGGATATTGTTGAAAAGAATGAAAAGTTGACCTTGCTCTGCGTTTCCTTTTACAGCGTTTCCGAGATTAAGATGGAAGATATTTTGTCTGTTCTGACAAGGGATGATTGTTTTCCGGGGAAGCAGTGGGGAAAGCAGGTGAGTTTGGTTATTCGCTATGCCCGCTGCTGGCAGACACGACCCGCCTCCGGTCTGGGTAGTGGGGGCCCCGTTACAGGGCAGTTGTTTGTCATCAAGTAACACGGGTATCTGAGGACCACGAACGTTAGGCGAGGCCAAATCTGGTTGTGTGTTTTCTTTTCTTCGCTCCTGGGCGTGTTTGCTGGTCTCATTCAGTTAACGGGCTACAGTCCATCCTGGAGGCCTGCCAGGCGGCAGCAGGCTTCCCAGAATGGAGGTCTCATCCAAGGCCAGAATGCATTGGACGCAGTGGTACTGGCTCACCCGTGGTGGTCCCTCTCCAGACGATCACCAAGGACAACCGACTAGACCGTCCACCCAAGAGAGCATGGAAAAATAAGTATCTCTGTGTCTTTTCAGACACGCTTAGCGCACCCATTTTGAATGTGTGCTATACACAGAGGAAGAGTAAAGTCGAGATCATTAAGAAGAATTTTTATTCCCCGTGCGGTTCCTGTGGAGCGCCGGAGCGGTTGCTCACAGCCCCGAGCGCCCTCTCCTGCCTCCTGTCTGAGGCTTTTTCCTGCTTGTGGTCGTTTCCCCACCCAGCCCAACATGCTACTCAGCACGTCACGTGTGCGTGTGCGCGAGCGTGTGTGTGTGTGCGCGCGTGTGTGAGCGATGTCGCTATACGTAATTTTGTCTGTGAAATATTATTTGAATGTTTTACATTTGTTTTTATATGCCTGAGGATAGATTGGAAAATCAGAGCCAAAGAGATCAAGCTTAAGCGTTTCTTTATCCATTAGCACGTGTCTTTGGGTCGACGTTCTCCCTGCGGCAGGGACTCCGTCTGAGGGATCCTGACTTAAGTTCTCTTCCAGAGAGCACGTAAAGAAACCGGTCTGAGAAAAAGAGGAAATGATCGCCTCCGTGTGTGTCCTGGGCCCGGGACTGTGCTGAGCCCTTCACGTGCTCCATCCCATTTAACCTTGCAGCAGCCCTGGAAGGTGGATGTCACTGTCCCACTCTGTAGATGGGGAAACTGAGGCCGCAGAGGTGAAGGAGGGCACCGGGGCACCCTGACCATCCTTCACCCTCCTGGGGTGTGGCAGCAGGCAAGCCGGCCTCAGCGCACGCGCTTCGCTGTACACCCGTGCGCCCGTTAGCGTTAACTAAACCAAGAAAACGGAACTGCGTTGCTTTTTAAATTAGGTAATTTCAGCCGTTTTCATAGAGCTGAATGGTGGTCAATAAATGGTATCACAGCAGAGTTCCCTGTGAGTCAGGAAAGCGATTAAAGGCTTAGTCGATCAACAAGTTATTTTAAGCGATATTTCACGTAAAACATCCCAGCCGTCTCGGACTTTGGGCCGGCCTTGTAAACAGTTTCTTGTCGAGGGAATCGACCAGTAACGAAGCAGACACTCCTTGGTCTTGGCGCACGTCAGTTCATCTTCGTGAGGCGATTGCAAATTCTAGTTGGGGGTTTTTTTAGTGTTCCCACAGGTGCTTCGTTATGGCCCAGGACAGGTGTGTGGGATAGGCAGGAGCCCCTGGGGACCGTGTGAGGGGGCCGTGTAGCAGAGCGGTTAGGAGCGTGGCCTCTGGGTCAGACTCCGAACCTCACTTCCCAGCCGTGGGACTTTGAGCAAGTCCTGGGCCTTCCTCGGCCTCAGTTTCTTCACGTGCAAAATCGAGTCAATAATGATAGCATTCTTCTACGAGGACACTGGAGGGCTGAGTAAGAAAGAACCCGAAAGCCCCAACGCAGGTACCGAAGGGCATTTTGCTGCTGTTGTTGCTAATCATTATTCTCATCAGTTGGTACCAGTTAGAGTCCAGACTCCCCAACGTGAAGCCCAGTGCCTTTTGCTGTGTCACCATAAGTGGGACCTGTCTGGTCTCCAGACGCAAGAGCAAGCCGTAAGGTTACAAAATGAGACAGTAAAGGTTTGATCAAATCAAGCCTGTGCTTGTGCTGCTTCTGGGCCGGCTTCGGAGTCGGCGTTTATCCCGTGAGCGCGGGTCGCGGTGTGCACTGCACAGTCCCGGGGGGTGGCGGGTGTGGAGCGCCCCTGAGGGACGGTGTCCTGGAGAAGGAGCAGAGCAGCTGCAGACTATGTCTCTGCCCGCGGAGGCCTCGCCTTGGCTGGAGGCCAGGCCTGAAGACTCGTTGAGGCTGGAGGGACCATCACAGCTCGTGATGAGGGCCGGGCCTAGGGTCACACAGACTTGGGTTTGAGTCCTTGCTTCACAGCCGGTAGTGCGGGGCCGTGGGCCGATTGTCTTTACCCAGCCTCAGTTTCCCCATCTGTAAATGTGGAGAGCGAGAGTACCCACCTTGTAGGGTTGTGTGAGGTGTAGGTGGAAGGAGGCGTGATGTGCTCTGCACACTTCCGGGCCTCGATGGATGCGGATGAATGGAATGTTTTCATATCTTTAAGGTTTGGTGATCTCTGGTTTTAAAAAAGAAAAAACACTAAGCAAGGGTGGGCTTTCACTGACTCCGAAACATCTGGATAACTTAGAAAGCTAAATTAATCACAGTAGGTTCTACACGTCACAGTGATGAAAACCTGAGTCGGACCAGACTTAACTTTAACTCAAAGGACAAAGAAAACCTAAACTAAATCGACATGTAATTATACAGCCCGGGAAGGCGCTTTCTGTGCGTGCCCCACGTGGATAGTGGAAGGCGTGAAGTAGACACTGGCTACAGCCTTCAGTTCTGTGTCCCACACGGAGTGCAGTGTGATTCGCTGTCCCCAATTTGGGCAGCTCTCTAACGCAGGCACCGAGTGTGGGCGGAGTGGGGAGGCCTTTCACACGTACCGCCAGACAGCTCATTATGCTGTCCCTCCTCAGCCAGCTTGGTGAAAGTCCACCGTAAATGTCCCTTTGGCACATACGTTTTTGGGTTTCTGTGAACAGAAAGCAAGCTAGCGAAGCATCTGTAAAATGTATATTTCATATTTAGGTATATAAAATATACATAGCTACGCCTGGGTGTGTGAATGTTCACCCACCTACAAAGAGAATAAATTTGATCTTTCAACTTTTACTGGAAAGCACTCAGAAGGTTCTAGGGACTGTGGGAGTGAAACTCAGCTTGGCAACAAAGTGATTAAAACGAAATCTTTTCATTTAGTTTTAAAATACCTTAGAAGTTAGCGATACCAAGACACGTGCTTCGTCCCCCGCCTCCAAAAGCCTTTCTCCCCCATCACTGCTACTGCTTAAAACTTGACAACAAAATCCGGGGTAGTTACCTTAAACTCATCTGCTGCTACTTGATAGGTGTGAAATTTTTATCTTCGGGGTACACACACACCCAGACATGTTTTTCCTGTCAATTCTTTTGTCCTTAAAATATGCCAGGAAACTTATCCTAACAAAAAACCGTCACCGGCATTGCGAAACATTAAAATTAAAATGAGATCACTAGCCCCTAGCTTAGTTCTTTGTGATCTAAGATCAGTAGGGTCTTAGAGACAAAGGATGTTGACTGCACAGACTGATGAAATGTATTTTTCTCACTGCCCGTGGCCCTCTGGTTCCAAGCTGGCTTCATTAACCAGTGCTGAATCTCCGTGTCTTTGAGGGGTGCGAGCCAGTCCTGCAGGGGGTTGGCGTGCCCTCCGGGCCTTGACCCCCTCATTATGGGAGCAGTTTACCTGTCGGGCTGAGCTGGTGCCGTGTAACTCTGCCCCCTCTGTCTTCAGTTTAAATTTAGACTGTCCTCCTCAGAAGACAACTGAAAAATTCCTCATTCGCTCTCAAGAGGGGCAATTTTAAAATAAAGAGTTTCGGGAAGCGGGAGTGGGGAGACTAAGACACGCTTTTTCCTATGTTTTCTGTCATTAACTTTTTCTCATATTTTTACTAAAACTGACCTCATCATTGCAGACATGCGAGCCTAGTTTTAACACCTTTTTCTACATATTTCGCTTGTATACACACTCACATTTTATATGTATGTGTGTATATGTAATTTTTTTTTTTTGGCTGGGAAGAAAAGATGCCTCATTTTGAAACCTAAAGGGGGGAATAAGAAAAGCCCTTTGTAATATATTGCCATATTATCACTAAATCCCCTGACAGTTGTGACACAGAAGCAAGTCACCTGTCACTTAAGCTTGAGGTCTCTTTAATTTTCTCCTGGAATTCGCACCAGGCTGTCTTTAATTTGAGGCCTTTATTGGAATTCTGAAACCTCTCTGCCTCCCTGGCTCTCAGATCTATTCTGAGAGCTGTTACAGAATGTATACAATAACCAACAGAGGGATTCGAGAGGGCTGGAGCTCTGTTTATTTAACACTCTAGAGGGATTTTTGTGCTTATTCGGTCCTGGCTGCCCGCTTTCAATATCGCTTTGACAACCATTCTGCCCTTCTCATTAATTTTAAACAGTTAAAACATGGGAAAAAGAGGAAAAAGTTTTCATTATTAAAGTGCTTTACTTTTTAATAACAGAGGATTCTGTCCGCCAGGGGAAAGGGCATCCTCGCTAATTTCACATTCATATTAAAAAAAAAAAAAACCTCCAGGAAAGGTGACAGTTGTGCCGCTGAGGTGGCTTAACGAAAGGAGGGCAGCAAAAAAAAAGTTTGCATTTCGCAGCAGTTAAGAGGCTAAAAAAAATCCTTGTTAATGACAACAGCAAATGTCCACTTTCGTAACTCAGCTCCTGGTGACTTTTCTCTTGACATTTGAGTGGCTCAAACCCTGAGGGGGACTGTGTACTGTGAAATCAGCCAGACTGTCATCAGCCAAGCAGGTAGCAGGAGTGATTTGACTAAACTAAAAACATCCTCAGCCTGTTAAGTCTCTATTAATACAGAGACGAATGTCGACCGTTTGCTTCTCCCCCGCTTTGTCTCTCGGGCAGGTCGACTCCGTGTCTGGGCCGACACGCTCCGCCAGACGCAAGCACGCACCCCGTCCTCTGCGGGGGTGAAAGGCGCATGGACTGGGCCTCACTGTGCTTTTTTTCCCCCCCTGGGGACCTACTTGGGGTTTTGGGGGAGTGGGTGGGCAAAAGCTTCAGAGCACCCATTCAAAGAGTCAACGTATTAGCCAAGTTGGGTTGGAGAATCTGTGTCTTTTGCATGTCAGTTACACATTCAATAGAAAGCAATCACGTTCCATTAAATCCAGGAAACAAAATCACTCGTTTTTAGCGGGATGTAAAGAAAAGAAGTCTCTGAGATGGTTACAGGATGGAAAGGAAGTCATTTTTTATTAACGTTTCCCATCCTCAGGGTCCTTCGCGCATACAGATGTCACTTCTCACAGCGGGACGGTTTGCTGGGGAGGGCCCAGGCAGTCTTCACAAATGTGGATTGCTGGAACAGCCAGCTTCTGCTAGGGCCTTGCGAACTCAGCACAGGGATTCTGGGCCGAGAGGAGGAATCCGAAACTCTGAAAGTCCGAACCTCCCTGGGAATGAGGAAGCATGCTCTGAAGTTCAAGGCTGGGCTGGATTTTAGGCAGGTCACCAGGGGATGCTCTTAAACAGTAACTGCCTGTGTCCCATCGCGAGTGTCAGGGAAGGGAGAAGGTTCCAGGCCTACATAGGAGACACAGGATGCATCTGAACAGTAGGTCCAATAATGTTCTGAACGGACTTGGAAAATTCCTAAGTGTCTCTAATGAACTTTGATTTTGTACGTGAGTGAGAAGAGGCCAGGAGGAAGAGTAAGTAAATAAGCGGATAAACAGACCTGATCTGCTCCCTCACAAAGCCATCCTATCCTCTCCGCTTGGCTCGAGCATCTTTATCGCTCCCTTTTTCCCCGGTAATATTGAAGGGATTACCCTCGCCGGCCCCTGGGTGGTTACTGTGTGGTTTTACTGTTATTAAATCTGTGATAAACTGCTTCATTATTCCTGACTCTGACTCTGTCTCTCCTTTAATCCTTCCGTCACCCTCCCAGAAACCCCGTGCCTTGAGCCCCCAGGGGATCCGAGAGCGAGCCACGGTCTTGCAGACGGTGTTTGAAGATTACGTGCACTCCAGTGAGCAGACGGTCTCCTGGGCAAAGAAAGGTTGGTCAGTTTCTTAGGTGACTGTGGACGGGCGGTCCAGCAGGGCGCGTCATCCCGGCCACCACCCACACACCCCAGACGGGTCGAGAGGCCAACCAGGGGTCTCCACTCACCAGCAAAAGCCTTCGATCTCCCTAAGTCTGCAGGGTTTGGAGGCAGGCGCGGAAGGCTTTAAAGCGATGTTAAATGTTAATTTCATCCTTCCCCGTGTTTTGCACAAATGAGGCTTTATCTGGGCTTAAGTCAGGACTAGGGCTGTGACCCGGCAACATGGAACTTAGGGACCATTTTTCCCTTTTTTCGAAAACTAGATAGAGATGGGCACGTCAGCGGACGTAGTGTAGAGAGAGAATCAGAGATGGGTGAGGGCTGGGGATAATGGACTCGAGCAGGTCTCCTGGCTGACGGCACAGAGGAAAACGAGGAGGAACCGTGCTGAGGCGGGGCGCAGACCCTGCACCCAGGCCCTAGGACCTTTAGGAGAGGCTTAGGTGTCAACTTAGTGTCCAGACCCTTTACAGGGTAAGTCGTCTCCTGGGATGACCAAGCACTAGGTGCAGGGCGTGGAGGGTGGGGCGAGCTTACAGCGGAGCACAGTGTGTCTCCACTGGGCACAGTGTCATGCGTGCTCATGAGACTTCAGACATGTCAGGAGGCCCACAGTCCTTGCTGGGAGTTGCCTGCTGCTCTGAGACGAGTGCCTGGCCAGCTCAGCAACACGGCAGGTCCTCAGAGAGGGTCACTGCGTCCCACATCTCGCAACGTCGAGAAGCCGCAGGAACTTAGCTCTTGTCTGGATCAGGCCGTGCTGAACCTGTTTCCGTTGTGTGTGGCTTTGCTTAAAGTCACAGAACTTCTCCCCAGCGTTAAATGAGGGCGTACTGTGTCTGAACACTAGAGCATCTTTTTTTTACGATTTGAAATTTTTTTTAGATCATTTAACAAATAATGTATTGAATTGGACATTATTCTGGGTGCCTGGGATACATCAGAGGTCAAACAGATAAAAATCTTCACCTTTCTAACATTCTAATTTGGGGGCAGACAGTGAGCATAATAAATGATAAATAAATTGTATATAAATTAGTCTGTTCAAGTGGTCAGAACTAAAAAAATAGAGTGGGGTAGGGAGACGCAGTGAGTGACAGGGAGGAGTGCATTTTATATAGAGGGTCAGGGGGGGCCCTGTTGTGAAGGTGACACTTGAGCTAAAGCCCACAGAGGGATCAGGCACATGGCTGCGGCAGAAGACCCTCCAGGAAGTGGGAACAGGACGCGGAAGGCAGCCTGCGGGAAGCGGGGGCTCGGCAGAGGCGGGTCACGTCGGATGGCCTCGCGGAGGCTGTTGAGACAGGTTACCCTGAGCGAAAGGGGAGCCATGGACGGGCTTGGAGCGGAGACGAGTGGTCTGACAGAGACTTGAAAAGGTCACCAGCTGCTGTATGAGAACGGACACGGGGCAAAGGTGCAGGCCAGGGGGCTGGTGATGGCGACGGGGCCATCGCGGTCATCGGGAACTAGACAGTAAACACGGGTCGTCAGCCAGTATGTCTCCGTGCCTGTCGTACACTGTGGCCCTCTGCGAAGGCAGTCCTTGGTTGTCCCCACACACGGGGACAAGTCGGAAGGAACTGTCCGAGGTGAAAGAGAAGCCCCAGCACTTGCCCCGTAACCGCCGGCGCGTGATGAGCGTGTACCCTTCTGGACAGGGGTCGGCGATAGTCTAAATGAAATCCTAGTGCTTCCCTAAGGTGAACTCAGCAGTTCCTAAGGGTTTTCCTCAGCACCTACCTTTCGAAAGTGCTGGAACACGTCTCCCAAGAGGAATAGAATATTTGTCACAGCACAGCTTTGCAGAGTTCGGTCATTTGTTGAGAGTTAGGCAGACTCAGCTTGCGACGTGGCGCGGTGCGTAACTAGGTGCCGTGCTGCAGGATCGCAGGATTAATAACAAAGTTGCCACGAAAAAAAATAAATCAGAGCCGCGCCATCGTCTTGGCTTCGGTGCAGCAGTATTTCGGACATTCTGGTTGCTGCTGAGAGTAGCTCCTTCGAGGATGTGGTTTGGTGCTTTCTCTCATACTCATCACCGAACTTGGTAATAGAGAAACAAACAGAGGCACTTGTCTTTTTAAAGGTTGGAGCGGGGCCACTCCCGAACAGTCTCACGCCGAGAAGGAAATGATGTACCCTTGTTCTTAACTGCTCGCCAGTGTCCACGCCAGATCGATGGTGGCCGGGGACCAACCGCCCGTGGTGGTTCTCAGCCACCCACTGTAGACGTCAGCTCTTTACTCTTCATTTCTCTCCTGTTTCTTAGGATTGCACGTTCTGGGGGTCTTGGGGGGAACATACACACAGTTGTCACTATAAACAACTTTGGGACAGCGACTCCACCCCATAAGCAGATCGTATCTTTTGCGTTTCAGCTTTTGCATATGCAAATCTTCCACTACTGACTTGCCTCCCTTTTATGCCAGTTCAGAACCCACCTCATGAATAATTAACAGAGCAGCTGGTTTTTGCCTTTATGGCAGAAAACTAGTCGGAAACTGGGCCAAGCGTGCGTTTGTTTTTCTTTAGCGTTTTCTGACCCCGTCGTTGTCGATGACCATCGCTTGATTGTTGTCAGTTTCCAGGAGCTGCTTCTCCTTTCTTATCTCATTTCTTGCATCTTTTTAGCCAGAGATTCAAGTGGTAAAAAATCGTGGTAACACAGCTTTGAACAAAAATTTTAGAAAGTGGGGTCTTTCACCTGCAAAGACCTCTCCTGAGGTTTGCGCCTGTCCACATCACATCCCCCCAAAGAGCCGGGGCTACACGCGTGGGAGGGAGTTATGCCTGGCTTGGAAAGGGTGCTTCTCAGAGTCGAGAAAGCCCAGACCACTGGTGACAAGTCAGCCCTCTGCCCTCAGTGCGACGAAAGACAGGCCGGGCCCTGGGCCCAACGCTTTGTCTCTGAGAGAATGATAACGAGCCACTTCCTGTCCCACTTCCTTCGGGTAGTTGTCACTGTCGAGACGTGTCAGGTTGGAGGACGCATGTCCCTTTACTCTGGACAGACGTGGCTCTTCGGGGGTGAGCGAGGCTGGGACGAGCAGGGGTGTCTGCCCCTTTGCTGCTGGAGTTCTTTCTCCCTCCTCGATCCTAAGCACTGTCCGTAAGGTGCCGCTCTTCCTGCTCAGATGCCCAAGAATAAATTTGACTTTAATTTTAAATCTAATTAAAAATAGATTTCCCTTCATTCATCTACCTTCTGGCTCGGAAATAGACACGAGCGGCTGCGGCGCGCTCCCTCGAACTGGCCGCAGCTCCGCCCGTCGCCCCAAATAAGCGTCCGCTTTCGTTGCTTCTCAGCTTTCCGCTTGTCTTGGCCCCTCGGCCCCTGTTCCTTCTGCACGTTCCTGACACTGCCAGCACGAGCCACTTCCTGCCCCTCGGAAGGTCATGCAGACAGCTGCTGCCTGCATCTGAAATTCCTGCTTCTCTGCATCACCCAAACATGGGTGTCCGTGGGAGGGTACAAGGACGACCAAGGTCGCCATCCCCCGTGACACGGGAGCCTTGAGGACAAGCAGGTTTACTAAAAATACGCAGCGCGAAATGCTGCCCGACCAGTCATCGAGGGAGAAAACACCTCGCCTGTTCTTGGCAAACTCATGATCCCTGTAAAGCCGGGCGCTGGGCAGCTGCGTCCCCAGGGACAGAGGCTCTCCATCCTTGGGTCTTAGGGGCAGTGTGGAGATGAGGCTGAAGCGAGGGGCTGGTCTGCCCCAGCAGAGGAGAGGGGTGAATGAGGAGGCCTGAGCCAGCCTTTGGGTAATAGATTTTAAAAGTGCAAATTCTTTCATTCGTTTGGCTTGGCCTGGCATGGTTTCTGACTGGGGAAGGAAAGGGAGCAGAGGAGGAGAGGCCTGGGTCCCCCGGGCCGTGGTAGGTACGGGGCTTCCCTCCCCGAGGGCTCGACCGTGTGCGGCTGGGTGTCTGGGAGCCTGGCGTCAGGACAGACCACTTGGAGTGCTACAGATTTTCCTTGCAAAAGCAGCTAGTCCCCAGTTATTAAAAAGGAGAGCGAGCACAGATGTAAGGGGGTGTGGGGGAGTTGCCTCGGTTATTATTTCTCATCGATTGGGAAAAGAAGTTCACTTTGCTCAGTAAATAGAGCTTTGATGGATTCCCAGGATCCTTCCAGGATCTGAGCTGCTAAAATGACACTTTTTATTACTGTTCATAAACGCCGATCTCCAGGTGCTGCTGGGGTATTACGTGTAAGCTGTGGGCAAACTTGCCAGTCCAGTGGCTCAACGGGCGAGGGCGAGAGAGGCTGGCATTTAGTGCCTCCTTCCATCAGCCCCTGCGGCGGCAGGAGAGCAGGGCCGGGAAGCGGAGCAGGGCCGGGAAGCGGAGCAGGCCGCGATGGGCGGGGACACTCTTCAGAGCCATCCCTTCCGCCCTGTTCGTGAGGAGAGGGCGGACACTCGTTTTCATGGTCATTGCAAGATATTCACGGGGAGCCGCCCTCGGGAGAATCTTTCCCCGGGGAATGCGAGGGAAGGCAGGCGACAGCCACCCACCTGGCCAGCATCCAGGTCCAGAGCAGGGACCTTTTTCTTAAGTTTAAAATAGACTGGAACTCTCAAGATAGAATGTTCAATAAACGCCTTGAAACTGTTAGCAGTCCTCAAAGGATGAACGGTTTCGTGGACTGTTTTAGAAATTTAATAGTTTTCTTTCTCCTTTCTAAAGTTCTGCTTCATTTCCTCTCACGCATTTTTTTGAATGGGTAGGAAGCACCGTATCCGTCAATCCTGGAGACTTTAGAATGAATTTGGTTTTAAGCTCCCAAGAGTACACGAAGAGCTGGCACAGGTGATTCCTTTGGGCTGGGGCGGGGCTCGTGGCGGAGGCGGCATTTATAAGAATGTCATTCATTCATAACAAACGTGAGGACAGTCACAAAGCCCTTCGAACTCTTTGAATTGGGTAATATTTGCATGCATCAATCATTCAAAAGTAAACTTTAATTAGGAAATTTTTTCCTAATATGAAGGTCTAATGATTTAATTTTTCATACGAAAATGACATCTTACACTGCTCAAGTCTCAGTCTCACTCGCTCGCTCGCTGTCATTCACTTACACAGGGAGCATTTACCAGGTGCCTGCTCGGTGCCCCGTACTGTGCTAGGCCCCAAGGCTAATGAAGAAAACAGAGCCCTGTCCTCTAGGGTTATTACAAGCTACACAGTAAAGTGCGAAATTATATTGTTTATTCAGGTGATAATTGGGGCCTCTGGGGTTTTTGTTTGTTTGTTTTTTGAGGAATTAAAGAAAAGCAAGTATAGATTGAGGTTGTTGCTGAAGGTTGCGCTGCCTGGTCGTGTGCTGTCGTCACCTGGCGGGGTGAGCTGCACAGGACGGGCTCTGGGCCGGGGCGTGTGGGACACTCCCCCGTCCTGACAGCCTCCCACACCCTCGTTTCCCTTTCAGCCCTGCAGTCCTTCATCCGTGCCTACACCACCTACCCCCGAGAGCTGAAGCACATCTTCCACGTTCGGCTGCTCCACCTTGGGCACGTGGCTAAGAGCTTCGGGCTAAGAGATGCGCCCCAGAATCTTAGCGTCTCGGCCGTAAAAAAGAAAAAAGCCGCCCCGAAAAGGTAAGATGAGCTGAATTTGTCCTGTGACAAATGGCCGAAAGTCGGGTGGGGGTGGAAGCTCTGTTCAGATCCGCAGAAGTAGATGATGTGGTTGGCCACGTGCGTTAAGTGTCAACTGCTGTCTTCGATTTTTGTGGCTAATGATCATCAGTGTCTGTCATTCCTTTCAATATAGTAAGAGGAAACGAGAGGGAAAGTACCTGATTGCAGTGTTTATAAGGCTCCGGCAGAAAATCAGTGGTGTCCCCGTCGGGTCCAGGGGTGGTGGGGATCATCGGAGCAGCGAGGCTGTGTTGGGTTGTCTTTACTGCCCACCAGTAGAGTAAACGCTGGACTTGCCACAGGAGGAGCGTCACCCTGGGAAGCTCTGGGACTTGTACAAAGGTTGATGCTGTGTCCCATGAAATTCACGCCGGTGGCATCCTGTTTCCAGATGACATGGGAGGGGCTGTCTGCCGAGCCCCAGCTCAGTCTCCCACAGGCTGGCCCCCGGCCCCGCGCATCACTCTCCCTGGTGCCGACATGCGTCTTCAGTGCTGAGCGCGGTGGGCTCTCCCCTCCCTCCCGGAACCCCTCCAACAGCACGGTCAGATCCGGCCGGGGAGCCCAGCGAGGGGGTCAGCGCGAGGAGCGTCGCCCGCGGGCCGGGCACTGGGCTCCGAGTCCATCTCGCACTTTCTGGGGGTCCCGAGATGATTTCCTCAGCAGAGTGTGTCAGAGCCTTTCTTTATCCGCTCGGAGACAGTGTTCCAGCACCAGGCCCGCCCCTGCCAGGGACCGGGCTAGTGCAGGCCCCGCGAGCAGCTTTCGCGGGGGTCTTGGCGCAACGGCCATTGTCGCTTTCGCAGCACGTGGGCAGGAAGGACGCATCGAGCAAGTGTTTGGGGCACTGAACCCGGAGTGTTCTGCACAGTTAGTGACTTTTCGTTGTACGTCCTCCTTTTCGCACATTAATTCCAGTGCCAGAATCCACGTGTCCTCCTTATCCGTGTGGTGAGTCTGTAGGCGGCGCCACACCTCCGCGCGTCCCAGCACAGTTCTTGTCTCGCTCGTTCACCAAGTGCTGACTACATCGGCCTTGTCAGGGCCCAGGGTCTGGTGTAGAATGAGAGACGGAGAAGGGCCGCCCCGTGTGGGGAGATGACCGTTGGTCTTGCCTTTGGGCCCTTGGACTTCAAAGTCTGATGTGAGCTGTGAATCCTGGAGCCATGTTTTCGCTTCACTTCTCCGATCCTCAGTTTCCTCAGCTGTAAAAGGGAGAAGGAAATTTACGTGTTCAGCAAGTTCAGAAGGTCGTTTTCAGAGTCAGAATTAGCTATTGCAGCTCAGCGCGCCTTTTGAACCTTGAAGATCACTCGGGTGAAGCGCCTTAGGACACAGAGCTGGAAGCCAGGTGCGATGCGGTTCCAGAGCATCCAGCTTGGCTGTCCGGGCGCCTGGCATCTACAGGGCTCTTTGTAATGGATAAAGCCTTGCCTGATTCTGATTCCGATCTTGGAATGTTTACGATTCTCGATCGTTTCCTTACATGAATAGCTCTCACGTGGGGCGGTGCTCCAGTGACTGCAAGGCGGGTGTTCCCACGCGTGCTGCTCGGAGGAGCCCGAGACGCACCAGCCCTGGCTTCTCCCAGGCGGTTCAGAGGTGCAGAGCGCCGCCTGCTGCCACGCTGCCTGTCCTGGGTGGGCTGCAGCCAGACCGCGCCACCCGCCCTCTGCCAGCGCCCCGGACCTGCCCGGGAGCGGTGGCTGTGCCAGGACTGAGGCTGCGGTGCCTGTCCTTGGACTTGGGGGAGCTGGTGTCTGTGCCTGTTAACTCCGGTTTCCAGTATGCGACCAGACCATGAGGCCTCCGGTCAGGCCTGAGAGTGGCCTCCCAGTTATCCAGAAGCCTGGCCATCCCGTCCCCATCTCTTTTGAGAAGATAGGACTCTACCTGCCGGGCAATTACCGGTGAAGAAACATGATTTTTTTATTGCTGTCCCTTCAAACGAGTGCACTCCTAACAGTTTACTGCTTGCAGATGACCTGCCTCATGGCTGGGACTTCATTAGCAAGTGTTACTCCAGATAGCAGCTCCTCAGCCCTTCTCCGGTCCTGGAAAGCAGAGCGGGAGGCGGGGAGGCAGTCAGAGGGCCACTCGCAGCCAGCATTGTCCCTACCTTGAGAAGCCACTAGGGAGAGGGCGAGCCGCCGCCTCCTGCTCTGCTGGCCCTCGCGAGCAGATGGGCACCAGGATGACAGTGCCCGTGCGAGCGGGGACTTAACAGGCTTTATTTGGGGAAGAATGGGCTGATTAGCGGATAAAGAGCATGTAAGATGGCATGGGGCAGCCTTTGATGTCTGGCGGGCGCGGCAGGGAGCCGGCGGTGAGTGACAGCAGTGTGTCACAGGATTACTCCGCCCGGGACAATGCCGCTCACTGTTCTTGCCATGTCGCCACTCTGTTACAGCTACTTTTCCCGTTGTCACGCCCTTCTTCGGAAGGCATGTCTCCCCACACGCCTTCCACCCTCCTGCCCGCCCCCGCCTCGCCAGCGCAGACGGCACCAGGGTACAGTAGCCACCTCCTTTCATTTGAGAAACTCTCGTCACTCCTGGAGGAAGAATGACTTTGCGGCTAATCTGCACAGGGACCGTATAATTGTGGTCAGAGTAGGCGGCAGAGAAGCCGCGACAGATTTTCCACACCTCGGTCGGGGCTGCAGCGAATGCCAGTCGCTGCTTTTCGAGGGCTGGAAAGAAAAGTCGGTTAAACCCGCAAGTGCGGACAGGGCGCCGTGGCCGCCGTGATTGTTCCGAGCCGAGGCACCGCCGAAACCCATCTGTCCAGAAAGAGAATGGGCGCCTTATGTCTTGTATGGGGGGGTGAAATAATAGCACTCGGTTCCCCCAATAATTCTGCATTCCGCTTTATGCCTAGAATAATTCTATGCGATTTAATTTATGCCTAGAATAATTCTACGTGACTTGCCAAACTGTGACGCAGACCAAGTCCGCCAGTCCCTCAGTGAAGGCCCTCCTTACCTGCCGCCCGGCGGACAGGGCGTGCAGCCGGCGCTCGGGTGCAGGGGGGCGGCCGGCTCGGGGGGCTGTCCGGTACTTCCATGCAGTGTAAGGTTTTAGTCGCGTCTCTGTGCTTTTGTGCCTTTACTCGACCACTTTTAAGGAGAGGAAAATATGTAGTTAATGTTTCCCAATGAGATCGTAATCACCAGGCCTCCGCCTTGCCAGCCCTCAGATGTGAAAAGGACACTAAACGCCTTCCCCTGCTCGCAGAAATACAGCCATCGTCACAGAACCTCTTCTGACACCTGTCAAAACAGCCCCCACCCCAAACACTGCACACGCATTTACGCAGGGAGCTGGTGCTGTTGGTAAAATATTGAACGGCCCCTCAGCAACTCCCGTTAGGAACACAGCATTTTCCTCCCGTGAAACGAAGTTCTGATTTTGAAGCTGCGTAGATTCAGCAGACCTGGGGAGCAAAGGTAGATAGATACCTTCCAGAACGTCTGTCTTCCCAGGAGAAGCTGGGACCCAGCAACGTCTGCCACGAGAGGGCAGAGTCGTCTCCTTCGGCAGGGCATGGCATGGCTGGCTGGATGGCTGGCTGGCTGGCTGTCTAGGCCATAACACACATGAGCAGAACACGTCCAGGAGAGCGAGCGGGCACGATCTCCTCTGCGACACTCTGTGGACAATGGTTCAAGAATACAGAAAGAAACCGACGGGCCCGAAGGGCCGGGAGTCACTGTGACAATAATGCAGGAGTGAGTCTGCCGTTCGCCACCCTTGTCTCCTGTGAATCATACGCTGTGACTACAAAACACCATTTCCCCACAGATGGTTTGGTTCGTAGCTGCCTAAGGCTGCTCTTACTCCTAGCTGCTGCCATCTGTGTCCTTCTGATGTCCCCCGTGCCTAGAAATGCCCGGGACATCTCCCTCGTCGGCAGCTCAGTCATTTTTCTCCCCTGTTCTTGGCTCCCTCCTTTTAAAAGTAGTAGAAGAACAAAAATCTGACGTGTCGACCAGCCTTAGATATAGTTTTAGTTGTATAAATTTTCTCAAACCAGCCTGGCTAAAGCGTTTCCTAATGGTTCCTGTCAAACAGGTAAACAGTCTAAGATTAGGGATCTCTTATCCCTCAGTGCTTCCGAGATGCAGGTGTGCCCGGTTAGTGCTCAGCCGTGACCATGGTAGTAAGGGGGTGCCCGGGGCCTGCGCCCCACATCTGATCCCCCACACAGCCGAGCCCCACAGAGCTTCTCCTGAGCCTCTGGTACCCTACAGCTCTAGAGCGTGTTCCCTACAGGCAGTAGACACCCTCACGGGGTCACACTGTCCAGACTCCTCATCCGAATCACAAATGCTTTCTCGCCAAACTTCAAAGTAGAGGTTTTGCAACACTCCGTTTTAGGCCTTTGTCACCTTTGAAGACCTTAGCTGTGTCCGTCTCTGTGATCTGCACCTTCGCTGCTTGGATAACTGAACTAACTAGGAGGAGTTTCTGTGTCGCGTGGTCATTCGCACCCCGGTGGCCCTCTCCCCTGCCCCTAAACGCCGACGATGGGAGTCTGGGTTTGATGCACATATGAGTCTGGGTTAAATCACCTCTTCCTTTTGCCCTTGGACAGGCGACTCCGCCTCTCTGTGCCTCAATCCCCTCACCTCTCAGATGGGGGCGCTGCAGCCTCCCAGTGTGGTCGTGGGGCTCAGACCCAAGCATGTGAAGTCGGGTGTCTGGAACACACATGCATGGAGCACTTGTCAATAAGTGACCACAGTAATGATCATGTTGCTTCTTCCCCCGGCCGCCTGGTGCTCCTAAGTGTCCCTGGAATAGGCAGTGTGTTACCGTCCATCTCTTTGTGCCGTGAACCTCTCTTACCAGGAGGATTCCCGGACGTAGGACCATCCGGCCCGGGGCCGAAGGAGTGCTGACAGCCTCCCGGACATCATTCAGTGAGCTGAAGGCGAACTTGCAGTCCTGCCCACTACGAAGTGTTCTCCATTTCGTGGTGCCAGTTATTCTGTAAAAAGACGGATTGGCCAAACGTGAGATCGAAGGCCCCCTGGGGCCCACCCTGCCGGCCACCCACATGCCCATCAGCTCCCTCCTCGCTCCATCCGCAGCGGAGCTCAGCCCTGTGGGCCCCTCTGGCCTCTGCCGGCTTTTTCCTTGGCTTCGCAAACCTGTCTTCATGACTGGTCGCTTTCGACCCGTCAGTCCTGTGGACTCTGGACCCCTGTGGCCGTGTGCCTCCACCCCTCACTCTTCCTGCCCTTGCCTCGAACCCGAATTTCAGTGATGGCTCATTACCGTGACGATCGAGGCTGGCGACAGTGGCTCGCTCTCCCAAGGCCACGTGGCCCGGCCATGCGGACCTCGCAGCCTCATCCTCCTCAGGGCCTTCGAGCGGCCGTGAGCCCGGGCCTCTCCTCCCGCTCTGCACCTGTGGGCCCTGTCACTTCTGCAAGGACATTGTCTCTGACCCAGGCCGGCGGCCACCAGAGCAGGGTGACATCCTCCGCGATGCTGTGTGTAGCGTGGTTCGTGTCTGTGTCCTCGAACGTAGCTCGGGGCGGACACCGTCTGGTGTTTCTCAGCGCCTCCCCAGCACGAGGTGAGAGATGCTCAGGAAACACCTCTGAACAGATAAGTGACGACCAAAAGCATTCTCTGATTCCGAGAGGAAGAGCGTGAAGGAAGGAAAGCGTAAAGGAATTGTTCTGATGTGAAGAGGAGGTGAACCCCACAAACAAGCCCTGTCGGGTGGGGTCCTTGCCTTTCAGAGGCCCCTGTTCCGCTGACCAGCCAGTCTGCCCTGGACAGTAGGCATGGGACCACCTTCCTGTTGGCATCAAAGCAGAGTCCCCACGTGGGACTGAGCCTCTGCTGTTCCCTGACGTCACCGATGGCGGAGGCCTGGGGATCAGAACTGGAGGTGAACGGTTCGGGGTGGGGTCTCCGCCCCGCCCAGACGAGGCCCGAGCAGGCGTCTGGAGGGAGCGTCAGGTCACGCAGCCTCAGCCTGAAGAGCAGAGGGAAACAGGACCACCAGTCATGGCCGTGCGGACAGATGTGCGCGTTTCATGAGCAGGGGAGTAAAATCTGCTCTCGGAGTCTGCTGGGAGCTGGGTGAGAATCCACTGGCCTGGGCCCTACAGGAGACCTTGGTTCGGGGAAGTCAAACCACAAAGAATGAGATGGATGTGATCGTGAACTTGACTTCCAGGTCTCAAAAACCGAGACCCGGCTTCCAGCCCTGGGAACCTGAAAGAATGTGGCCTTGAGAGCAGCTGATGGGGTGTCGTCCTCGGCCCAGGAGGCGAGGTCAGGCCTAGGGTGTCTGTGGGTTCGAGTGAGTTGGGGGGAACTCGCGATCCGCGAACATGGACCCTGGGCAGGCCACGTGGACTGTCATGAGCATATTCTGCTGGCCTCATGACAGCATGGGAGACCAGACGTCCACCCTGGATCTTCTCCTTGTGGCATTTGTACAAGGAGAAGCGTCCAGACAGACAAGGGACAGGAAGGGAGCTGTGGAGGTGGAGAACTCCCTGCACAGTCGTCACTCGGGGTCCACTGTCAGCGATTCCTTGTCGGTGGTCGAGTTCGCTTGTCGCGCCCACCGGCGGCTCCGCGTGGGCTGGCCGTGTGGGTGCGGGCTGCAGCCCAGGGCTCACCCTCCCCCCACACACACACCAGGTGCGGGTCCGCCGTCGTTCCCGTGCTCCCCCGCCCCCGCAGTCAGGCGCCCTGGGCCCCGCTGCGTGGGCTTCGCCCCCGTCACCCTGTGCTCGCGGCTCTTTCCATTGGCTTCTCGCCAACCCCATGCAAATTACCAGCTTTCTGCCTCTTCATGGAACAGACACAACCTTGAGGCGATTAGGGGGCTCTCACAGCGACCCCGCGCTTCCCGCACACCTGGGTCACCTGCAGACGGCGGGAAGCGCAGGGCGTGCGTTGTCAGGCGGGCGGTCGGGGCTGACAGCAGAGAGCCGGAGCCCGGCCAGCCTCTCCTGGGAGGGCGTCGTGAAGGTCGCGTTCGCGCTGGAGCCCCCCGAGCACAGGAGTGGAAGATGGGCCGGCCCGGGCCCTTGGTTAGTGGGTCCCCGCGTGGAGCCCTCCCAGTTCATGACATTGGAGAACTTGAGAAAGAACGCGATGGTCCCCCAGCTGTCCCCTTGCTACCCACAGTCTAGTTTTAGCCGTCCTCAGCCCTCCCGTCTCAGAGCCAGCTGCTCGTTCTCTCTCTGATCTGCCCCCATGTTCCTTGGGCTCCTTTCTGAGTGGGCTGCCCCAGGCCAGAGCCCTCCCTCTGGTCACCGCTTATGCAGAATGACATCTGCACACGCCATGCTCGTCCCGAGGTCCTGACGGCCGAAATGTAACGTCCTAACTGTCTAACAGTCAGGAAGGAGGGCGCGGTTTGAGGACCAGCGTCGTGGGACTCTGCCTGTTGGTGCTGGTGGCGGCGGCATCTCCCTTGAGGGCTCGTGTGTGCCCTTTGCTGTGCCACGTTCACGTGCATTATGTTGCTGAGACCAAGGAGGACCCCCAGTAAGCAGTGAGGAAGCGGGTGCTGCCCAGCCATGTGGCCCCGAGTCTGAGACCCTGGAGCCCACACTCACGCACTCCCCTGCCCCCTCACATACCCGCTTTGGAAACTTCCGGTTTATAGAATCCACGTCCAACAAAGTACCAAGTATGCGAGCCCTGTGAGGGACGTTTTTCTTCATGGAACCAAAGACGTAGACTTGAATTGGGAGGGAGCGTACCTAGAAGAATCTGATTTGAAACTTCCAGAAGAGCAAACCCCAGAGCAGGCTGTCACAGCTTTGTCCTGAGGCTCCGTCTCGGGACATCTCTGAGAAGGGACGGTTGCAGGCAGGGTCCAGATATGACGTCACATCCAGAGGCAGAGGGTGTGGCGAGGAAGCCCGGGCATGAGCCAGACATCCCCTGGCCTGGCCTCGAGGCTGCGTGGGGAACGGTGAACCCTCAGCACTGGGCGCCACGGTGGTTCAGAAATGCAGTTTCTTCTGCCCATCCTACGTCCTCCCTCTCTCTGATCTAGATAGAAAGCACAAGCTTCCCAGGCTCCTGTGGGATGCCCCCGCCCCGCCTGCCCCTCGGGGTCCTCCATGGGGCCTGGGCTCAGGCCTCCCAGCAGCTTTCAGTGGACCTCGCTCATCACCACTCCTGAAGATGAGCCCAGAGTGGCTGCTTTCACTTTCCACCCTCAGTCTTGTTTTCACTCGTTGGTCTCGGATTCAAATGCTGACTGTGTGCGGTTTGCAGACATAAAAGATGGTGTCATCGTTGCTCACAGCGGTCGCTGGTCCCCATGACAGCGCGCCAGCCGCATGACGACGTGCCTCGCCGCTTCTGCTCGCGTCTTCTGTGCTGTCAACAACAGTCAGCGTTGAACAAGGGCCTTGGCACCAGCACCGTGATAAGCGCTTCTATTCCTTAGTTCATTCAGTCCTTCTGTGAGTGAGCCCGCGGGGACCGACAGAAGTGGGTACGTTGCCCAAAGCGGGAGAGTGAGCTGCACAGCCTCGCTGGACAGCGCCGGCACCTCCGCTCTGAGGGGCCAGCTTTGCCCGGCGCGCCTGTCCCGCTGTCCAGCCCCAGCGCCTCCAGCTACTGCTGGGGCGCAGTCTGTCAAGTGGCTTGTCACTCAGCTCCGTTCTTTTCAAAATCTGGTTCTTGAAACTACTCACGCATAGAGTAGGGGCTGACCAGCACGAAAAGAAGGGTGATCACCTCTGGGTGCGGCCGATGCTGGTGGCGAGGGTCACGGATGCCACAGACGCACACCTGGCCTCCTTGGAGCCCCCCTGTGGTCATCGCCACCCCTCCTCGCGGGCAGGCTGGGATTTGCACCCCAGCCTCCTAGATCCAGATTCACAATCCGAACCGTGGCAGCTTCTCACACCGTTCACCCTGGGTCACCCTATGGCTCAGGTCGACATGCGCCATCTAAAGCCCTGCCCGTGTGCGTGGCCATGCAGCCCGCCCACCTGGGACCCCAGAGCGAGGCCTTGCGCGTGGCCCTGTCCAGTCTCTTCTTTCAGCCGAGTGAGGCCCAGCCCTGTGGCCTGTTGGGTGTTCTGTCATCCAGTGTGTCAGCTGTCCCCGCAGACTTCTTTTCATCTGCAAATGTGATAAATATGCCTCCTGATATCAGCCCAGTCGGCAGTAATCCCGTCAACCAGGACAGGCCCGGGGGCTGAGCTCCGGGGTTCGTTGCTGGAATTCCGCCCGGAGCTTATCCGTCTCAGTCAGTCTTTTCAGGATCTAATCATGCCACTTAACAGAGACGCTTGTTTCCATGTCCACCTCGCGCTCCTCCAGCTTAGCAGAAGTTCACAATATTTTCACAGAGCGTTAGAATCTAGAAACCACTGTCACATGCTCTAGTTCGGTCAGCCTTCACTCTCACCCTGTACCTGTGTGGAGGCCCCGTGACGTGCGAGGGGCCTGCAGTCATCAGCCAGGCGCCCTTGAGTAGAGTTAGAATCTCTAGCAGGCCATCGATTGGGCTGACCCTCACCACACTGCCACCTGGTCTCACGGGCGGTGCCCAGGCTTTCTGCGTCGACGGGGCTTCAATCGCTGCCCAGTGGGACTGACATTTGAAAGTTCCCACTGGCTCAGAGGCGTTTCACTCAGGCAGTGATCAGGGCGAGCGCTTCTGCCCTCTCGCGCTGCCCGAGCAGCAATCGACATGGCAGGTAGACCATCATACCTGCACTGCTTGATGGTGCCCTCCCCTGGAGGAAGGCTCGACCGCCGTGTTTTCACTGGTCTGGTGCCTTGTTCTGGCATGAAGGCGACTAGACTTTCATCTGCCTTGTCCACAGTGGAGGCTCACTGGGAGCCAGACTGGGCCCTGCCTCCCAGTGGGGCTTGGCCTGAGGGGGGGCCTCAGGTTTACGAGAGCTACAGTTGGTTTGATCCTAAGAAATCACAAGAAGGCGCCCCTAAAGCGGCCGCCCGCCAGCCGCATCTCTGCCAAAACAGAATCCAGAATCCGGAGGTTAAAAAAGTCTTGATACGATTGCTTTTCTCCTTCAGTGACCGTAAAAGGTTTGATAGCGGTTCCCTTTCCATAGCTAAATTATCGTCCCAGGAGAGCGGACTCTTTACCTGAACTACTTTGTTGCACCGGAGGGACCGCGTGTCACGCTCTCCCCGGAGCTGTTTGTCACTCTGCCTCTGAGAACCAGCGCAGCCCGCTCAGGCATCGCTGCCTTTCCTTCATCCGCAAGCGCGAGGCATCCTCGAGCCGTCTGAACTCTCTCGTCTCCTGCCGGGATCACTCAGAGCCCGGGCCTTTCTTCTAGTCTGGGGCCTGGCTTTCCCTACAGAGTCCTTCCGGCCTCACCGTGGCTCTGGGTCCTTTGTTTATAAGCAGAATCTTTCAGACCAGAGAAGGAAATACCCTTTACCAGTCCTCTGTCTTAATTACACCACAGAGAAACATCCTTCGCACAATTGAACCAACTGAGAGCAGAGAGGATTTTGACAGGTAAAAATTAAAATACTTTAATATTTCAGCATAAGACAGAATTCTGCCCTTTTTTCCTAACGGGAATGTAGTTTTTATTTCTTATTATAGAAAATACACGTTCAGTTTAAAATTCAGGAAGTAGAAAAGCTTAAAGATCACCCGTAAGCCCACAATCCAAGTTAATCTCAATTCACATTTTTTACGTGCTTCGGACTTTCTCTGCGTGTAGACACATAGGGATGTTTGTGTGTGTAAAAGGAGATTAAACAAATGTGATTTTTTTTTAAGCTTTTTTCACTCGTTACCTCTTACTTTTAAATGCACTTTGTCAGAGATTCCAAGAGTCCCCGGACACGCCACCCGAGCACCCCGGGCCTGCTGCCCTGGCGGGTGGCCGTCCCGTGCCTGCTCCCTCACGTTGTTGAAGTCAGCGAGTCACGGGCCTGTCAAGTGCTTGGAACAGCACCGGCCACACGTTAGGCGCCACGTCACTGTCAGGAACAGAGTCACTCAAGTCTGAATGGTGTCGCTTCCGCCTGTTGTTTCTTTTTATATATATATTGAAATCCGTTGATAACCCGCGTGACTAGTATTTGCTCAAATGCTGTTTTAACGTATTTGGTGGACTCCATTAATGTCGGCCTCCACCATCGTCACCACCCGCTCTTTAAACATAGCCTGCAGGTCAGGTGAAGGAACGTTCTGGACGTGCGTTTCGAGTCCTCGGGGTAAAGAGTTATTGCTTGGTGACCATCTTGGTAACTGGACAGCTCCTTGGAAGAAACAGGTACATTCTCCACATCCTGCCGTACACCAGAATAAAATCTAGATGGGACGAAAGCGACAGCAGACTCCAAAAATCTCCTTGAATATCTTTTAAATGCTAGGATGCAGGAGGCTTTCCTAAGCATGACCTTAAAGCCATGAAATGTAAAGTGTCGATAGACTTGACGATACATAAATAAGACAAAACAAAATTTTCAATTCTGTCCTGAAAAAGAAAGCCGTTAACAGGAGCCCGTGTTAGAATGGCTTTTGCCTGCCTGGGATGCGCCTCTCTGAGTTTAGCGACGAAGCTGGGAGAAGGTCCCGAGGCCTCTTCCTCAGTGGTCCTCCTGGCAGGCATGTAGGCTCACTGGTCAGGCCGCGGTCTCACCCTAATGGCAGTGAGAGCTGCATCTGTGTGTCCTGCTGGGTGGTCCAGCCTGGGAGCAGGGGGACTTAGCCTTCACTGCAGGGAGTTCCGGGGTTTTAGATCAACTGATCTGTTGCTTGCTAACCCCTCGGGTGGACGCCCAGGACACCCGCGGGAGAGGGGCTTGGGTATTCGGAGGCCGAGGAGGCCGAGCCCCTGGGAGAACACTGCTCGGCAGGGGAAGGTTCTCAGCCTGGGCCGAGAACGTTTCACCTTCCATCTGCACGTGGCCTTTTCAGCTCTGGGCCTCAGAACAAAGGAAAAGAGACAGGGAGCTGGCCCAAGGGGAGGTGGGTCCCGACAGCAGGGGAGACTCCTGCCAGGTGGCCCCCGAGGCACCGCGTCCTGAGGCAGCAGTCTGGCCCGGGGCCACCAGGGGTCATGGCTTCGGGCTCGGGTCCCACGTCGGAGCGCTGTGGGCCCCTCGCAGTTCGTACCCGCATTGTTCGTGGCGCAGCTCTGTTTCCCAGCGCAGTGGGGGTTCCTGGTGCAGAGGGCCACCGGGCCTGCGGGTTTTCAGCTGCCCCGGCAGTCAGCGCCCTGACCCCCCACGTTCAAGTGTCAGCTGTCCATCGACCAGTATAAAACAGCTAGGAAGTTTCGAGGTCGTAACCTCAAGGTGAGCAGGACCGTCTCCAAGGCCTGCTTTCTGAGGCATCCGCTGCCTCAGAGTGGCCTGAAGACCCTTAACAGGTGTCCCTGTGTGGTGGCCCAACGCCCCCGTAGCCCGCTGTCCCCGCCTTGGACCCGGCTGTGTCTGTCTGGGAAGGGGCAGGTCCTGTGTCACGCGGGAGTGGGTTGTGCGTGTGTCCACAGCGGTGTGTCTGCCTGCGCATCACACAAAGCGGCATGGTTTCCGGCGGCGTCCCCTGCTCTGTCTAGCAGACGCCAGTCGGAGGCCCAGGCACGCTGCCCGCGAGCGCCTTGGGCTGCAATGTGCCTTCCGTCACCCTTACTGCTCACTCACCCAGATAAGATTCTGGTTATTTATGGGGCGTTAGCTGTGACAGGAGCAGCCGCTGAGGTGTGGAGCTTATGCTGGGGAGGCTGTTTTGACTGAAATTTTGCATATTTTGAAACTCTGGTTGTTACATTTAAAATCACACACATCATGAGTACCCGGCTTCAGACGCAGGGGAAGAAAAAGCAGTTTTCCTGTCAGGACCTTTTCCCTGTCTGTCATGGAACCCAACTGAAAACAAACCCCGGGCGAAGGACTGGCCGTCCTCCCTCAGCGAGTGCAGCGCTCTGGGCCGCAGGCCTGGCCCCTGGCCCCTGCCGCTCCTGCCCCAGAACCGGTCCCTCGAGGCGGGGACCTCCGCCAGGGACACCGGCCACACCGGGACTTGAGTCCCTGTCCTGTGAGAAAGGGCAATCAATCAAGAGAACCCTAGCCCAGCTGTCAAGGGCCTTGGGGTCAGTCTGGGCTCCTGTGTGGCCTTGGGGGGTCGCTTGGCATCTCTGGGCCTCGGTGCCCTCACTTTTAACCGGAGTTGACTGCATCCCACATGCCAGCCACCAGCTAACACCGACACGTCCTGTTTAATCCTCACAAAACACAGGGAGCTTCGTCCTAGCACCCCATTTTTCAGTGGGGGTGCTTGTTTTGCTGTCATTCAGCTAATGAGAACAGAGCCGGTTCCCGTCCAGGCACCTTCTTCACCCTTCGGCCCTCCTCCCCCTCCCCGCCTGCTCTGTGCTCCTCTGCCATCTGCTTTCTGCCCCCATCGTCCCACTGAAACATTCCTACGAGGCCACAAAGGACTCCCTCGTGGCAAATCATTGGCTACCCTCGATCCTGCTGGGCCTTCCTGTCACGCCTGGTCGTTCACCTTGGCCCAGCAGCCTGGTGGGAAGAGCAGGACAGGCTTCGGTCCACCTGCCCCGTGTCTGCGTCTGGGCCTCTGCACGTCCGTGCTAGATGGTCTTGGCAAGTCACTCACCGCCTGAGTCCTTGTTTCTTTGTAAAACAAAGGTGATCCCCTTATCCACCCGCCCGAACAAAGATTGCGTGAGCCAGCACGACCCCAGACGTGCTTCCCGGTGTGTTTCTGACCTCAGTAAGTCGGGCCCGACACACACACGCACCCTCGTCATAAACTAGCCCTTCAGGATCGGATCCTAATTGTTCTCGGTCTTTCCCGCCAGAGGCTGACTTTGCGTCTGGTCCCTGTGTGTCTCCGTGGAGAGCCACCGTCTGACTAACAAGGTTCAGCTGTGCCGCGCGTGAAGCCTGCTGTCTAGAGTGTGGCTTTAGCTCAGCGTGGTTGCTTTGAGCCGGTTATAATGCTGTCACAGCATCCCCAACGTCAGCTTACTAGCACAGTGCTAGCCCTGTTTTAATTTGGGGGCGGGGAGGTTAAAGGAGTTCTGTTATCTTTATTTTGACCACAAGTTTAGTCCAGTTTGTCCTCTGATTATCACCGCAAAGAAAGTGGTGTCGGAGTCAGAAGTCTGCCGTCCGTAAAAACTCCAAGAAACAGGCTCTCCCGAAGACTGCCGTTTTGGTGCTGAGGACCTGCCAACTTGGCGGCTCGGGTCCGGTGCTGATGGTGGCGGTGTGGTTTGCGCTAAACTCCTGTCTCATGAAACATTATTTTACTCTTCAGTTCTCCTGTCGTTTTTCCGGGTACGATCGAACTACAGATTTCCCCCTCTGATCTTTCGATCACATGGCGAGGTCTTTCGAAAGCAGCCGCGGGCAGACCTCGTTTTACTGCTCCCCGCTTAATGGCGCTTCACACACTGAAGGCAGGACCCTCCACCAGCAAAAAGACTCCGACCCCCTGTATTGCCGCGGCCTGGAGCCAAAGCCAGAATCCCTCCGAGGTGTGCCTTCAGTGTCATACTCGACATCTGACCTTGACTTTCAGCCTGTGGCGTTTTCCGTGTGGATGAGGCGGGCAGAGACCTCCCTGTCACCCCAGGTCCGGGGCTGGAGAGCAGGCTGGCCCTGGGGCCACCCCGGGTTTGATGGGGTCGGGAATATTACGAGTCTCCTCAGTCAGTGGACAGGTGTCTGTGACTGAAGCCCCAGCCCTCACCGTGTGGCCCCTGTCTGGCAGGCCACTGCCCAGTCCCCAGGAGGTGGCCCAGTGCTTTGAACTGCAGGGCCTACTGTGCTGATGGGGACCTGCTAAGTGCTTTGCTGCTGGATGTGGAAGGGTTGCAAGGCGGGTTTTTTCCCCAGCCTTTGGCAAACTGCTGTATCATACACCGCGTTTGCCATCAGAGTGTGAGTGTGTATCGTTAGGTTTTTTCCCCATGAAAACAACACAGAACAAAGCCTCTCTTTACAAAATGCCGTGATATTTTGCCACCATTATGAAAATCTGTCAGTGCCGTATCTAATCTTCTGGTGCACAGAACATCAGAACAGGCACTATTGAAGGGACTGTACTTCCGTTAATACAAAGATGTCACTTCTGCAGCCTCGGAACCAGCTGCCATCAGCCGCTTTCCAAATGGGAAAGAAAAAAATAACGAAGTTTCTTTTCTCTCTGCTGTTACTGTTCTTCAGGCCTGACCTTCGGAAGAAGACCCAGAGTAAGCAGCGCCTTGCTGAAATCTTGCGTTCCGAATACTCAAGCGGGATGGAGGCTGGCATCGCCAAGGTCAGAAAGCAAAGCAAACAGGCCAACCAGGCAGCCGGCCGAGCGGCACGTCCGAGACCCGAGCCCGGCCTGGGCCGTGGGAAAAAGCAAAAGAAAAAACGCTCTCCGTGAGGGAGAGAAACCCAGAAAGGCTTACGAGGGACGAGACTCCCCAGAAAGTTGCTCTAAACTCTTCCTCCCCAGGACCGGGCCTGTGGCCCTGGTGGCACTGGATCGATGTCCCGCTCTCTTTTCAGAGGAGCCTTGGGACACGTACCAGTGCCACCTGTCCCTGATGACGGGCGTCCCTGCGACAGAGCGGCCACGGCCCTGTCTCCCACGGGGAGGGGTCAGCGGGGCAGGGAGTCAGTGGTTAGCCTGTGTCTTAAGCAGACACCTCACATCTTGTGTTCATTCTGTCAGCGCCCACACCTGCTTCACCCGTAGATCAGATGGTGCCCCCACGACTTAGTGCCTAAGCCTTGTCCTTACGTCAGCCAGGAGGGCTGCGACCTGCCTGGTGACACGATCTGAAGAAATGTCTGTGTTCCTTTCTCCCGCCCCATCAGCGCCCATATGGGCGTGAATTTTGTAAGATATCAAACTCCGGATTTCAATTTGTCAAAGAAGAAAATATTTATCAGATCACCTTCTCGATGTCTAAAGGCTTGTGAGAGAGGATGGAAGGGGTTCGGGTGTGAGTCCCCGCGGTCAGCCCTCCTGGTTCCCGAACGGGCTGCCCCCACCTCCATACCACATGCGCAGGCATTGCTGGTGCCCCCCACATCCACGGAAAACTGACGCTCAGGACTAATTGACTTGCTGTCGCCGTTTTATCATTCGCGTTTGAAGTCAAAGGCTCCAGTGTCCTGAGCTTTTTCTCTCATGGAATCCGGTCCCCTCCAAGAAAGGCCTGGGGTCTTTGTACTGTGGCCCAGGCCACAGCTGCCCCGCCCCCATTGTGTTTCCTGGGAAGTTTGAAAGGGACCCCCAGGGCGTATTGATTTCCCAATAAATGTAAGATTTGGACAGGGGTGACCGCAGAGGGTGCGGGGAGGTGGAGGGAGGGGGCGGGGAAAGCCGCAGCACCTCTGTCCCGCTGCGGCCTGCCCTCCACTTGCCCCCTGCTCCCAGTGCCCCGTCTTCCTCCTCCGACCCCTGGGTGGGTGTGGAGGCCCCACTTCAGTAGGCTCTCCAGACCCACGTGGGCTAAGTGACCAGGAAGGGATCCTGAGCGCTGCAAGGTGGGCCATTCCGTGGGGACCACGGAGGGGTCAGCATCCTCGCCGCTTTCTCTACCTGGCAAACGCATGTGGGACGCCCACACCAGGAAGGGCTCCTGCGTGAGGGCCAGCGTGAGCGTGCCAACACCTCGCCTCCCAGAGTCGGCTGTCACATGCGAACTACTAGCGATCGTTGGCGAAATTTGTAGTAATAATCATAATAAAACCTGCAGCACATGTCATGCTGATTTGGGGCAAATCTGCCACTTTTCTTTTATTTTGATGTACGGCGGTTCACATGATTTGGATGAGAAAAGGAGGGATCAAACTATATAGACAAAACCCAGCTGTGTGCGAAACAGGATTAATGCCAGCAACCGGATGATCAAAGAGAAACCCTACTTTTTTCCCACGAAAGGGCGAATCTGCAGAGTTCTGCATTCCTGGGGGGAGACGTGCTGGAATTCTGCAAAGTGTAAGTGACTGGGGTTCTGAGATCAAAACTCAACTCAATTTGCTAACACTTGGGTGAAGGTTTCTTGTCATAGTAGAACCAATATATTACCCCCAGTTAATAAAAAACACGGATTTAGCAGATTTAGGGTTAATATTATCTAAATTTAAATAACCTTAAAATAAATCTCTTTCTTATGATGGCTCTTGACAGATTATACATTTCAGGCATCAATTAGGCAAAGCTTTAGCCTAATTCCACTGCACATATTCTAATTTTGTGTGTATTTTCAATCATGCTTTTTTTTTTCCCCCTGATTTCCCAAACTTACCTATTCCCTTCTCCTAAGCCCGATCCCCATAGTTAAAGTCTGAGAATTTGGACATTCCCCGGACTGCTGCAGCCTAAAGTTTTTTCGCGCGTGGGCCTGTAGAGTGCCTTTTCGAATGCCAGACATCTTCCTGTCTGCAAGCCTTGGCGGATGCGCATCTTCAGAGGGGCCCCGGTTCTCATGCACCGAAGGGCTCTGGCAAAGAGCCCTCGGTGGCGGATTAAGTCAGTGTCGATGCAGTGCAAACGGCATCTTCCACGCAGCCGCACAGGGCCGACCGGATCCCAGCGCAAGGCGTCTCACAAAGCCCAGTGGGTCCCTTTGATTCCCCCCCACCCCCCGTGTAGTGAAGGGAGACGAGATTTGGGAAGCGGGGGGCGGTAGATGAGAACCCCTTCAGGCAGGTCCATTCCAAGCCGCTAGTGGCCTTGCTGTTTAGCACTTGGGCCCTTCAACATAAAGTCAGTGGAAGCCATTAAAATCCAGCTGCCGCTTCCAGGGGACAGAAATTGAAGACTTTTTCCACTGGAAAAGTGGCCCTGCTTAAAAAGGGTGCTTCACTGGTCCTGCTCAGTTGCCTGCACGGCCGTTCACACCTCTTCGTGTGCTGCCCACAGGGTGAATTCAGAGCAAAGCCTTTCAGTGCGGGGGCCAGTGGGGCCCCCTTAAAACCAGCTCAACTTCTCAACCCTGCGACAAGGCTCCAAGGGAATGGAAACTTGTCCTCACTGGCCCCCACCCTGTTGAGTCTGCGTTTGTGAGGGGGAGGGGCCCGAGGAGCGGAAGCCGCCTTCCCAGTGCCGCTCCTATTGTTCTGCCTGCTGGGGGGTCTCACGGTTTTTTTTGGGTTTTTTTGTTTTTCTATTTTAAATGAGACTCCAGCCAGCCCCTGGGCTGGGAATCAGGAATCCAATTTAGCCTTCTAAATAGATGAGCACGGAAGCCCACCTCACCGCAAAGGTTGTAAAGTTATTACAGATGGGAAGTGCAGGACAATTTAAAATATTGTAATTAGAAACTTGTCGGGATGCCTTGTTCTTCATTAATGTAAGATATGAAGTCGCCTCTGAGGTACAAGGACAATTACACAGCCGAGAAGGTGTCAGCGGTTTACACTGCCGCTGTGTAAATGTAAGGGTGGTTGCTCTAGTCTGCCTCCTCCTCTGTCACAAAATGAAAAGCACACCAGTGCAAGTTGTCCTTTGATAGATTTTTAATATGATTTTAAAGAGTTTTGTTTGGTCTCATTCTTATTCAATGAGATTAATTTAAAGCACTTATCCCCTGGGTTTAAGTCAATCCATGTAGGATTTGGGCAGGGTTTGTTGCATGGGGGGGTTTTGTTTGCAGGAGGCTCTGAGAGACTCCTTTCCCACTTCATTAACCCTGAGTTGGGGACAGTCCCCCCTCACCCCCACCCCGGCCAGAGCTGGGGATTTACCAACCCCCATTCACATGCAAAAGACCTCGAAAGCCGAGGGGCTCCTTGACTTAATTAGCTGCTGTGCATTTTGCAAAATTAGAATAATACCCTCAGCATCCCCAGAGAGAAAAGGTGAGGTGCGAGGGTGCTGGGGGGGCGGAGTATTGTTCAAACACGGCCCCCCAACTCTCTTCCACCGGGCAGACCTCTCCCAGAGCAATCCTGCCACCAAACCGCGGGGCTCAGTGTGTTGAGCCCCGCCGAACTCCCCCGCCCTGGGCCTGTCTTCTGTCCTTGGGAGTCTGAGCTGCAGGTGGTGTGTGGGAGAGCAGCACCTGCGCCACCTCCCCAGGGAGGGAACAGCCTCAGGAGGTGGTGACTTTGGCCCTTTGAACCTGAACCGGAGGCCCCGGGTCTGGCTGGAGAGTTAAACCCCCTCCCCTGAGACCCCGGAGCCACAGGCCCGGCCTGTGTCTGTACCGTACTCCTGGGATAAAGGGGAAGGGAGACGATGGGGGGAGGGGGAGCGTCCCCGCTGTGGCGTCAGGTTCCCAGCCAAGGTTCATCGGGTCCTCCCAGCGCAGGCCCCGCAGCCGCCTGGGCGCCCGCGAGCGGCCGGAGCCGGAGCGCGGCCGGGGCACAGGGCGGAGGTGCTGTTGTGGGGAGCAGCCTCGGAGCCCATCTGTCGGCCCCGCGCCCGACGAGCCGGTCACCAGCTGCCGGCGCCCTGGTTGCAGCCAGATGAGCCGGCTCAGCGAGGGCACCGCAGCCCGGCGCGCAGCCGAGCGAGCCCGGGTGCTGACCCCAACCCCGGCCCCCGGGACCGGCTGGGAGCAGCAAGGAACCAGATGGAGAGGCAGGGGGAGGCGGGGAGCAGCGCGCTTGCCTCGCCGTAGAGATAGGAAGACTGAGGCCAGGGAGGGGAGACCCCTGCCCAAGGCCCCAAGAGTCCACGACCACGGGGCCAAGGAGGAGAGGGGTACAAATATCTCCTTGAGGATGGAAGGAGGCCGAGTCCCAGGAGGGGAAAATGGGTCTTAAGGAGGGGTGGACAGGCGCCTGGTCATTTGTAAGAAGTTTATTTCGACATTTAAAAAAGAGAGAGAGAGAACCCGAGGGGCCTGGCTGCCTCCGGACAGAGGCTGGAGGTGGGGGCTGGGGGTCGGGGTGGGTGGGCAAGCCCCCTCGGCCCCTCCCTGCCCCGTCTGGGAGGGGGAGGGGCACAGGCCACAGACTCACTGATTCACGGACACGGTCACGGGCTCATGGGTCACAAATAAATAACTTCATATACACTTTGCGCACCGTATGTACAGCTCTGCGCCGGCCCCGGGCGCTCGGAGTGGGGGTCTCCACACTCCCCTCCGCCGGTCAGGGGTGCGGGGAGGGGCTTGGTGTACAGCTGGAGCATGGAGGGGGAGGGGGAGCGAGTGCAGCATGGGGGGCGCCTCGGCCTGCTCCCGGGCGGGGCAAGCGGGCGCCTAGGAGGGCCGGCGGGAGCAGGGGTGCAATGTATGTACATCCGCGGGTGGAAGTGGCCCCCAGATGGAGTGGCCGGGAGAGAGGACGCCGGCGACGGTTAGGGGGACTCGGTCCGGGGTCCGGGCCTCAGTAGACTTGGCATTGGGCCCTTCGGGGGACACTGGCCGAGGGGCCAGGGAGAGCCGGACAGGGGGCCCCCGGGAAAGGGCGTCGAAGCCCCGCGCCCTCCCAGCAGCGGGAGGAAGGGGCAGGCGCGGAGCCCCGGGGAGCGGCGGGCGCTTCACCGAGGCTGCGCGGCGCGCGGGAGGACGCCGGCCAGCGGGGGCAGCGGCGGGGGCGGCTCGCTGGCGCCCTGGAGTCCGTGGATGAGGATGCGGGGCACCAGAGGCCTCTGCAGGGCGGGCGGCGGCGCGCTGGGCCCGCGGTACAGATACAGTGCGGCGCCGGGGTCCAGGTTGGAAACTAGACTCTGCGGGTAGAAGTAAGGCGACGGGAACATCCGCTGGAGAGCCGAGTAATTGCCTGCCTCCGCCAGCAGCTCCAACCCGACGGCCGTCTGTCGCTTCCATTTAGTCCTAGGGACCGAAATAAATACACGCGGCGGGGTCAGGCCTGCGGCGCGCGGAGCCCCCTGCGGCTCGGAGAGCTCGGCCCCGGGCGCGCGCCGCCAGGGCGCCAGGGCGGCGGAGGGGACCACGCTAATGTAATGACGGAGCGCCAGGCGCCGCTCTCACGTGTTACACGCACTGGCTCCTTTAAACGGCCCGCGGCCGTTCATCCCCATTTCACAGATAAGAAAACTGAGGCGCAGGCCGTTTTCCCAGATGGTCTGGAAAGCCATAGAGCCCAGGTTGTAAGCCAGGCCGTCTGGCCCCAAAGCCGGAACCTAACCTCGCTCCCCCTGCGAATCCGCACACCCGGGAGGGCTCAGGAGGGCGAGATCGCCGTGCGGAGGACAGCAGGGGTTGGGGGTCGGTCGGGGTAGCCGTGGACGGGGGCGCGGTTCTTTCTCCCAGTGGCACCAACGGCGGGGCGGAGGCCAGCACCTCCGAGGGAGCCCAGTTGGCACGCATCTGTGGCAGTGCGCAGGCCAGAGATGGCAAACAGGGAAGACACGCGCCCGGCGCACACCGTCTGTGTGGCACCCAGGTCCCAGACCTGGGGCAAGCTCTGCGGCCTGTCTCGCGGAGAATTGGGGAGGCCCGGGGCAGAGCGTGGGGCGGGTTTGGGGAGAGCATGGAAGTCGAAGCCAGCGCATTGCCAGAGCTGCAGCCCTGGCCCCTGAGTGCACCTGGCGGAGGAGGCTGGGCCAGCCCACCGAGGTCCCACAGAGGCCAGCTCAGCCACACCAACTCCTTGTTTCCCTCCCTGAATTATTCATCATCATCATAATTGTGTAATTACTGTAACGGACCTTAATTATTGATGCCCGGAGCAGTAATCGGTATTTATTATTAATGGGGCGATGTGTTCTGAGGCTTGTTTATGGACACCACCATTCTGGCCTCTGCTAAAAGTGTGGGAGCGACTGTGGTGCATGCTTCGTCCGACTGTGTGAGTTGCGTTGACGTGTGTGTGTCGGTGTGTGTGACTGTGGGTCGAGCGTGTGGGTATGTGTGTGTGTTTTGTATATATGTATCTTCGTCCGGCCAATGCGTTAGGGAGGGAGATTAGAAAACACCAGTTTCAAGACCAGTTCCCAAAATCAATTTCCCAGTCACCCAGCGCCCAAGGAGCTGGGGCTGGGCTGCTTCTCTCCTAGGATTGGGGACTGGAAAGGCTGAGGGGGCCCCCCCGGGGAGCTCAGAGCCCTCCCCCCACTCCACCCCCACAGCTGCCTGGGCTGGCCTACATCACCCGGGGCTGCCTACCAGTCCTGCCCAAAAGACATGCTGGACACAGGCCACCACTCTCTCCTGGCCTGTGGTGTCCACTGGGAGAAGTCAGCAGCCCCAAGACTGGGGCTAGGGCTGATCGAGGTGGGGGTGGTAGGACCAGGCTGAGGGGGGCAGGCCTTGGGCTTCCGCTGGCCCATGCATCTGTCCACCTGTCCTGGAGGGGGGTGACCGGGCCCTGGGGACCAGTCTGATCCCGTCTCTCTCATCGTGGATTTGGGGCAAAGCCTTCTGTCCTCGGTGCCTCGGTTTCTCCACTTTTATAGAATAACGAAAGCTCAGGGGTCCTCCCCTTGCATCAGGCAGTTGACTGCCCCATGGAGGGGCAGCTAGGAAAGGAGAAGGGGCCCTTTCTGCCCCCGCCCCGCAGCCGGGCCTCACCTGCGGTTCTGGTACCAGGTCTTGACCTGCGTGTCGGTGAGGTTAAGCGAGGCGGCGAGCTCCATTCGGTCCTGCACGCTCAGGTACTTCTGCCGCTCGAAGCTGCGCTCCAGCTGCGCCAGCTGATGGTCGGTGAAGGCGGTGCGCGCCTTGCGTGGCTTTTTCAGGCGCACCGGGGGACTGTCCCGCGAGCTGGAGATCTCGCGGTCGCCCTCCTCCTTCACTGCGGAGACACAGTGGCGCATCAGGGCCCGGCCTGGCCGCCCTCCCGTCCCAGCGGCCGCTGGCCCGTCGCAGTCGCGTAAACGCGGCTCCGGATGTTGATGGCCCCGTCACCCTCAAGTGTGTGGGAGCCGCAGCAAAGCCGCTGGGAGCCGGGACCTCGGGGCCCCTAGACCCAGGAGGACTGACGCCACCAGGAGAAATAACCCAAAGCCGAAAGCACTCAACCCGCTTTCTCTCCGCCGCGCTCCGGGGAGGGATAAACGAAGCGACCTGGTCTCCGCGCCGGGGAAAGGGCCCCAGGGGTTGCAGAGGGGGGCCGCGCGGGTGCGTGCCCAGGGGTGCGGGGCTGCGCTCCGCATCCGCCTCCGCATTCTCCGGCCGCGCGTCAGGGTCGGGGAGGGAGGAAACTGAGGGCTGGAGTCTGGGGAGAAAAACCCGCGTGGAGGGACTGAAAGCTGTTCACACCAGAGCGAATCGCTGTCCCGAAGGACAAATAATTACAACCACATCCCGCCTGGCCCCTATATGGATGCGAATCTATAATGTCGATTTGCCCGATTCTTAAGCTACAACGGCGCGCGGCGCGGAAAGGCGCGCGCCCGGGGCGAGTCCCCAGCGCCGCCGGATCTCGGAGCGCGAAGCACTTGGAAAAACAAGCGACGCGTTTGCCCCTCGATGCGATGCGCGCATCGCCGAGGTCTATTTCCTTTGTGGGTCCGATGCCCACTGTGGCTCCCACCATCTCCGCGTGGCGGTCGTGTGTTTCCGCCCCTCCTTGGGGACACCCCAGCGGGGGCGGACTGCACAGGCTTTTTCTCCACCGCTTTCGGATCGGGGTTGACTGCCCAGAAGCGCGCGCTTAACGGAACGAGCTCGGTGATCTCCCTCCTTCTTCACGTAAAGCGAAGATATGACCAAAGAGAACCACCCCGCCCCCCAAACTGGCGGCTGGGGCTGGGGCTGGGGCTGGGGCTGGGGCTTCTCCACTCTTATTCTCTATTTTTCCTTTATGGTGAGTTTCATTGTGCCTGGCGTTTGCAGTGACAGGGTTCAGCTGAATGCGAGTTGATTTCTCTCTGTAGGAAACAATAATCCGGTTAATTGAGCCACCAGGGAGTGAGAATTTTCAACCGGAAAGGCAGCGGTTTGAGGCCGGGAGGGCACCGCACCGGCGCGTGGAGGCGGCTGAGCGGGGAGAGGCTGCTGGGGAGAAACCCGCAGACCCCAGGCCGGCAGGCCTCTCTCTGCCCACCTGGGCTCCCCACGTAGGGGCCTGGCCCCCTCGAGAGAGGAGGTGTGTGGGGATGGGGAGGGCGAATTCTGTCTACGCCGGCAGGTAAAGTTTAATTCAGTGCCAGGAAACAGCCACCCGAACCTCAGACTTGATATTGTGGAAACCTTATTTTTTGACCTCATTGCCCAGACTAACTGTGAAAATCCTCACTTCTGGGGACTGAGGTCTGAGGTGGGGAGGGGGATTTGAGCTGTGGTGTCAGGGAGAGGGGGGTGCTTGTCTCTACTCCCTCTTTCACGCAGGCTGGATCCTTCAGAGGCAGCTTTCCAACCACTCGGCCCCAGCTTGCAGAACGGGCTCACTCCGTGGGGCCCCCAACCCTGGTCTGGAGGCCGTACCTCAGCACCCCAGAGTTCCAGTACCACCCGCTCGCCAGCTTGGAGCAAAGAGCCGCCTCGGTTTCTCAGCAGAGGCTGGCTCCAGCAGCTAGCGTGGCGGCAGACCGCCTTACTTCAAAGGCTAGTTTTGCTTCTTTAAATATTATTTTGGTACTAGAAACTCGGGACGGACTGACCATCCCTCTGGACGCCCTCCTTGGGGAAAACACTCCTTAGCGTGGAAGATGGACGGGGCGAAGCCTACCCAGCCTGGCTCAGTGTGTCTGCCTCTCAGCCAGACTTCCAGTGTAACTCGGCCCTCTGAAAGTTGCCTCCATGTTTGAGAAATACTCCAGACACGGACTCGCGGATGTCCCCACTTCCTTTCCCAGCCCGGGGCTTTGCAGGCGCAAAGGCGGCAGCGCCTAGGGGTGGGGGTGGAGACCTTGCACCTCCCTCTGCTATAAACCTATTTAAGCGATATGGGGACAGCCGGCCCTCATTGCCTCCCGGATCAGATATCATCAGGGACAGGAGAAGGAAATTGATATTCCAATTATCTTAAACGAAACCTCTCCTCAAAATCCCACCTAAGGGCAAAGAAATAAAAGCTGACGAGCCAGACTCTCTCACCGGCACCAGCACCAGACGTTAGTTAGCATGCGATGTCGGGGACCACAAAGCCGGGGTGTGTTGTTGTTGAGAATTACAGAAATAAAACGATGTTACAAATATATATTCGTGTTGCTTTCCTCACCCTTGCCCTACGCCTGCCTTTCTCCGGGACAAGTTTCCTTTGCCTCTGTCGACAGCCCCCAGGGGCAGAAGCAGGGGTGGCTGGCCCGCATGCCTCTAGACCTGCTTCCTGGCTGCCTGTGCTCCACCTGCCCATTTTCTTCAGGCACGACTGGCCCAGCAAAGCTGAAGGCGGCTCGGCCGGCCCGTGGGGAAGCAGAGGGCAGTGAAGTGTGGGGCGAGGCCCCAAATGAGTTTCATTTTGAGGTCAGGGCATATCTCAAAACGAATTCTTGGTCAGAAGAAGAGTGTTAAATGAGCCTTGCTAAATTTTTGCGAAGACTTAGTGCAAATAGGGGCCAGGAGGTGCAGGGCCCCAAGTCAATAAAGCAGTCGCCTTTATAGGGAAGTTTTGTCTCATGAAAAGGGTTCCAGAAATTAATTATAAGGCCGAGAGCGAGCTCTGAATGGCCTCTGACAGCCCCTCGTTTCCTGCTGGATGGGTCCACTGGGCTCTCCCCGCAAAGCCCTGACACTGCGTCCCCTGCTGCCTCCGGACTTCTTCGTGCCTCTGGCCCGGCCAAAGAGCTAGCATCGGGAGAAATCGAGGCGGCGGCGGGGGGTGAGAAATAGAACTAGGAAACGCCTTCTTTCCTTCTTCCCTTCTTCCTTCTATCCTCTCTTCCTTCTTTCTTGTCTCCCTTCTCCCTTTCCTCTTAATCCGGATCTCGGTTCCCTGGTTGAGACGGGATAAAAGGGAACAACAGCTATGAAAAGCTTCACAGAGATGAAAAGGGAGCGAAGGGCGGTGACCCCGGCAGAGGGGAGTGGGGGTTGGTTCCTTGGGAACCTCTGGGTCCCACACAACCTGACATCGACTGCTCAGTGCACATAAGAATTAAATTCGGTGAGCACCGCTGGGTGGGTGCAGGTTCCCCCTTTCCGCCAGACCTCTGGACCTGCGTCCAGGCAGCCGCCTGCCTGCCATTTCTACTTTGAAGCAAACCTTTCTTTTCTACGATTCCCAGGGCCCAGATCTCACTGGGCCCAGTGGGAGGGAAAGTCCAGTTTCTCCTCCCTTCTGGAAATTCAGATTAAAGAGCGGAACGTTCTCACTGTTCTCAAGGCTCCAGCTGAAATTTCTTGCTAGTTTTTCACCCTTATAAAAGGGCGTTCAAGCAGAACCCACTGGGGCTTCCGTCGTTTCCACAAAGTCTGTGCTCAGTTAGCCACTGGCCGGATAGGAACTTTCTCCTGCCCGCCAGCACCTCTGGAAGGGTGGCCCCAGGTGAATTTTAGAAAGTTTGCCTTGTGCATTTTGGGGGACTCTGTCCTGGGGCACAGCGTATCCCTCTCCCCACTCTCTCCATTGGACTCTTTGTTGCTGAAGGGCATAGCCACGGGCCGGCTGAAAGGTTCAGACAAGACCGAGTGCTCAGCCTGCGCCCTGGGGGAGCCCCGAGCGAGCATGTGCGTGTCCCCGCATGTGTGCACTCAAGTTTTAATGCCAGTTTTTAGAAATAGAGCATAGCCCCCAAGTTTCCCCCTCCCATTTTCTTACCTTTATACTCGGAGTCTGACGAGGCGTTGCTGCCACTTTTGTCCAGTTTGTCTCTAAAGTCCTCCCCGGCCTTGGCTGCAAGACGGCCCCCTGGCTCAGGGGCGGCCGGCTGCCCGCTGCTAGAATAGGGTGCACAGGCCGCGAGTGGTTTGCAGTCGGCAAGGATGTCCCTGATCAGAAAGGAGGAGGTCACTGTGCGTGACTGGGCTGGGGCTGAGAGCTGCCCAGGCTGCAGGTGAGAGTCCAAACCTGGGCCCGGCGCCCCTCCAGGCCGCGGGGCGCCCGTCTCCAGACAGTCTCTTCCTGGTGAGGCCGGTGAAGAGCAGTCGCTGCTGCTCTCGGACCGCGGACTAAGCTCCAGGGGCGAGCGGCAGTCCCCAAGCAAGGGGTCCCCCTTGGGAAGGGCGGGGCTGCCTGCACGGTGGGAGAGTATGGAGTCGATCCCAAAGCCATTGGAGCCTTCCATAGCCAAGCTGCGACCTGTCCTCCCCAAAAGCTCCCCACCCACCCCCAACCCCAGCCGCCGCTGCCCCTGCCCCTAGCTGCGGGCTGGCATGGGGAAGGCGGGCAGGGAGCCTGCGGGCACCTTGGACGGAGTTCAGCCTCGGGGGAGCCCAGGAGCTCTGGGCCAACCTCCTCTGCGCATTAGATCCAAAAGGGCTCAGCGCGTCTTCTGCAGCATCGCGCGGAGCCGCCGAGCCGAGGGGGGGTGGTGGGAGTGTCAGGGAGGAACGGGAGGGAGGGTGCGCCAAGTTGGGGCGAGCAAAGGGGGAGACGGCCGGCCTGAGAGCTCCTCTGGTACAGAAGAGATGCGAGGATGTTGGGATCTAAATAAAGAACGGCTTTTGAAAAATCCGAGCCGCGCGCTTCCTCCAGGCGAGCGGTGGCGGAACGGAAGGCAGCGGTGTCAGCACCGCGGATAGCAGCGCGCTACCAGCCGGAGGAACGAGGCGCACCTCGCGGCGTCAGTACCGCGGATAGCGGCGGCGGCGGCGGCGGCGGCCCGCGGCGCATGACGCTCCACCTGGCCCGCAGCTCCTCTCTCCGCGCTCCCTCCGCTGCGGGGCCCGTCAGCACCGCGGACAGCGCCTCCCGGCCCCGCGGGTGCAGCTCTCAGCCGGTCCTGCGCGCGCGCCTTCGCCTCCCNATGTTGTGTGTGTGTGTTTTTTTTAAAGAGGACTCGCCCACGTGTCCCCGGAGTGATGAAGCTGATTGGCTCCGGCCGATTTTGGGGGTGATGTCACAGCTCCGCAAGCCGCTGCCCGATTCCCTTTCAGTCTGATTAAAAGAGACACTGAATTAATTACAGCACAGACCCAACTGTTTACTGGCGGTTTCCACACGGTTTGCTTTCGTTAGGCCGGTGATGAGGCTTCTAATGAGGGTGATTAGCTGAGGGGGGCACGGGCCGGCGGGGAGGGGCCCGGAGCCGGCTGCCACTGCCGGTGGGTTGGGATGTGAGGTTTTTTAAGTTTCCCCCGACCCTTTCTCACAATTATTCAAATGATTCGTCCGCGGGGCTGTCATAGACCCTTTTTCTCTCCCTCGTCTTTTCTTCCTCCAGCAACGGAAAGGGGCTAAACCCAGCAGAGAGAGAAGTGTGCGTGCGGAGAAGCCCTGTCCTGCAGCGGGGGAGAGCTTTTGATTTACGTTGCACTGCTTTCGGGCACTTCCACTGGGTTCTAGATGTTTCGAATGTGAGACAATCTGCAGCCCTCTCTCTGCCCTCTTAGGACCCTGCGGCCTGGCAGGGGTGGGGAAAGCCTGGCGTCTGCCCCGAGAAGGGGCGGGAGCGGCGGTTTCCCGGTGGAGGGAGGGTGGAGAACGCGGGAAGATCGTGTCTGGGACGTTGGGGGGACCCCGAGAAATCCGTGAGGGAGGCGACGCAACGCACCAGAAAGGCAGGGACCCGGACCTGGCCGATAGCCCTCCCGTGGCGCGGCCCGCAGGTCGGGCGTTTCTGTACCTCTGAACAGGACCGCGCCAGAGCTTCCGAGGGCGAGTGTAGACATCAGCAAACGGCTTCTTAGTCCACGCAGAGCGGGAGCTCGCCCGCGGGTGTATTCTTAAGGCAGCGCCGGAAACGCGGTCCTTTCATTGTCCCTGGCGCGCCCTCTCGCCCTCCCCACTCCGCCGCGGGCTCGCTCCGCGCCTTTCAGGTCTCGGCCTCTGGCCTCCGGTGCCGGCGCCCAGCGCGGCGCGCAGAGCCAAAGCGCGTCCCAGGCCCGGACCCTCCTGACGCGGCCCCTGGGATCGCGATCCGGGTCCGCGGTCCAAGGGCGGAGGGAGCCCAGCCCGCGGCCTTGCAGCGCGTCCACGCCCGGAGCCCCGGCGTTCCGAGGCGGCCCCGCGCGCTCCTGTCCCCGTCCCTAGGGCCCCTAGAAAACCACCCGCGCCCCGCGTGTCGGGCTCAGAGTCCGAGACCGCAGCGGAAAAGTGAGGCGCCCGTGACCCCCAAACCCGAGACCCGGCCCGGGGAAGCCTCGCGCGGCCGGACGGAACAGAAACTTTCTTGCCCCGAGGGCGAGGTCGGCGGTGGCCTCCAGCCGGCTCCCCGCGCTCTCCCCCTGCGCCCGCCGGCAGATTGGAAGCGGACCCGCCGCCGGCCGGGCTGGGGGCGAGGACGGGCGGCTCCCCGGGGACGGCGGGCCTGGCTCGGCTGCAAGCTGTCGGGGAGGCGGGAGGGCGGGCGCCGAGGGGCCGCGCGAGCCGACAGGCCCCCGCCCTGGCTTGGCGGCCGCTGCAGTGGGCGCCTCCCACGGCCGGGCCGAGCAGGGCCGCTCGTTCGTTTTCGTTTGGCAGAAGCGGAAGGGGCGTAAATCACCAGGACCCTTCCCCGCCAGTCCCCAGATTGAGCCTCCGCCCTGCTCTGAGCGCCTCTGGAGACCCGTGGCCCTCTCCACCCTCCCGGCCCGCCCCGGCTTCTCCCGTCCTGCTTCGGCCTCGCCGCAGGAACCTCATCTCTGGAGCACACGAGGTCCCAACTTGGGTCAACGGGACCCGCCTCCTGGGCCAGTTAGAGGCCGTGACACTCCAGGCCAGGCCGCAAGAAAGTCGGCGTCTTTCTCTGTCTGCCCGAGGGTCCCAAGCGCCCCTGCCCTGGGCGGACATGCATCAGGCATCGAAGAGACCTTTTCTGGCCTGCGGGGTTTTAGGCTTGGGTTTGCATCCCCGACCCAGCGAAGCGAAGCCTGGGCCAGCGCCCGGCTCTGCGCAGCGTTCAGAGCAGAGCCGGCCAACGTGAGTTGCGGGGAGGGGGGTAACCTCTTAGGGTCTAACAGCACAGCGTGAACCCCAACACCTGCAGCCCTAGCGATCTCTTTGGGGTTTCTAGGAGCCCAAGAATATTTAACAGGTTGTTAGCACACCATCATCAGTGTTGAATCATCGCCTCTTTTACAAGATAAAACATTCTATGCGGTTTGTTTTATTTGAAATTTACTGGCGGATCCAGCCCTCGCTAACGTCTCTCATTCCTCTTCGGGGATTTGCAGCTCCGCCACCTGCCTCCTGCGTTCTTTTCTCCATCACCTGGGTAGTTTCTGCATCTCAGCTTGTCCGCAGCCTGACAGGTTTGCGTGTGCTCACCTGGGCTCTTGCTTAGCTGAGAGGAGCCCAGGAATTGGCACTTTAGTAGGCATCCAGGGGGTCCTGGGTGGGTGATCCACCTGTCCCTTTGAGAAAGGAGCCTGGTTGGTCCTGGAGGGGTGAGGGGCTTTGAGGTCCCGCAGAGCTGGGTGTGGACCTCAGCAAGGTACTCAATCCCTCAGAGCTCTCTGTTTACACAGCAGGAGGCAGCCCTTTCTCCCCCTCCCTAGCCACAGCCCCGGTCCTTAGCTGGCGGCCCTTCCCCAGAAAGGAAGCCAGGCCTGGTGGAGGGGCTTGGGGGCCTCAGGGGAAGGAAAGGGAATCAACGTGACACTTTCGGGGCCATCCATTTTGAATGGAGGGCCCAGGACTGCCACCCAGGGCCCAGGCCCCTTTTCAGGACTCCAAACCCTCCTCCCCAGCCTCCCATTTCCCTTTGGTACCTCTAGCTTCACAGTCTAACTCCTGCCCCTCCCGTCCTTTGAAATTGCTCTTTAAGACATCAGCTTCTTGATACACCTAAAGCCCTTGAAAGATCCGCACCCCGCCCCACCCCTCAACACACACACAGAAGGGGCCCTGGCTCTTCTCCGGGGCAGGAAGGTAGCTGCCGGGCCAGCCTGAGCCCTGGGAGGGCCTGGGCTCTGGCCCCGCTCCCACTCCCGACCCGCACATCTCCTCTGCCCAGAACTCAGCCTTTTTTTTTTTTTTTTTTTTTTTTTTTTTTTTAGCACAAAGACGTTAACATCAGAGGTTTATAGTAAGAGAAGGTGGGAGAGGCCCGTGGACTGCAAGGAGGCGGCCTGGCTGTGGAATCTCATCCGTCTGCACCTGGGCTTGGCTTTGGGCCTGAACGGGCCCGGGGGGGCCTGGGCCTCTGGCTGAGCCGCAGTGGCTTCCGTCCTCCCAACCCCGCCTCCCTCCGCTCTGGATGCCACTCAGCCCTGGAGCACGGAGAAGGTGGTTTTGGCCGGTTTCGCTCGCCTGGCTCAGCAGGCAGAGCCACACAGGGAGATGCGTTCCAAGCTCTTTGACAATGATCCGGGGTCTTCTCTCCTTATGAGTGGGTCGTGACTTGAGTGGCATCCTTCGCGGTTCTGAGTCACTGCGGTTGGGGCGGTATAAAGATGGGCCGGGTGGGATGGCTGAGGATGCAGACTCCGGAACTGGCCACACTTGAAGTAGGATCCTGGCCGAGGTTCCAGGCCAGGCGAGTGAGGCGAGTCACACAAGTCTTTATCGAAGCTGTTACTCTTTTGATTTACAAAATACTGCATTACGATATATTGTTTCTCTTAGTTACTGACTTTGGGGGGCAACCTGTAAATATTGTGCCTTAGGCCAGGGCCTTACCTGCCTCACCAGAGGCTCAGCCCTGCTCTGTGACCTTGAGCAAACACTTTCTGAGCCACGGTTTTCCCAGCTGTAAGATGGGGATGATGCTGTCCAGTTCACGTGGTCATTTGCACTCGGCTAGGGTCCTTTCATATGCATTTTATAGTATAACTACTGATAATCATCGCCAGAGCTTTTTCTCTGGCCGGTTAGAGCCCCCAGGCTTCTCTCTCAGGCCCCCATTGGAGAGGTCAGCTGCCCCTTTGCTGAGGGCCTTCTAACCCAAACCAGTTTTTCATGTGAAGTGGGTAAGGGGTGTGGATGATTAGGCCAGTCCTGGGTGCTAATATCTCTCTGCTCTGTAGACAGATGGGTTGGATGAGGATTTGGACAATTCGTGGGCTTCAAGGTCATGCTGTTCTCAACCATCTTTGTTGGTTTGGCTGAAAACCCCATGGAGTTTTGGAACCAGAAAAGGAGCATATTCTTTCTTTTCCTCTCTTCCTCCCTCCATCCCTTCTTCCTACCTCACTCCCTCCATCATCCTTCCTCCTTCTCTCTCTCCTTTTTCCTCTTTCTCTCTTTTCTTTTTCCTCCTTCCCCGCCCCCCCCCCGCTTCCTCTCCTTTTCTCCTCTCCTAAGGTGTGCAGAATGACCATCGCACCACGCACCACTGTGCTAGATGCTGGCAGCATCAAAAAGCGTGTGACAGTGTCCCGTGGTGCCCATCAATCTAAATCTCCCTCGTAGATTATTTTTCATCTGCGGATTTAAGTTGATAATTTACCTGCATTCAATTCTAGGAACCTGTATAAAAAGCCAACCTGTTTGGTTTTTTTTTTTTCTTTTAATAATTTCAAGCATCAAAGGTTTCCCAAGTAAAAAGAGATGCAGCAAAAAGGCCATTTTGGTGCATAAGGATAAATGCAAGAGAAGGCCCGCGGTTGGAGGCACAGCCTGTCTGCTGGCGATGCAGCCTCGCCTTGGCGCCCCCGCTGCTGGTCTGCTTGCTGCCATGGAGATGTACTTTCTCGGAACCCCCGAATCTGTGGTTTCTCAATCAGTACTAGTTGGGGAGCTGGGGTGGGTGAACCAGAGAGCCAGACTATCTCTTTCAGACCTCCCTGGGACTGGGCTTCGATGTGTGGCCACTGAACAGTGTGCTCTCTTCAGGCTCCTAGGAGCCCCTGCCAGGCAGATCGCGGAAACTGCCACTGACTTCCTGCTACACCATCCCCGATAAAAATCCAGCCCGACAGCAGACTCACCCCCCACTCCCTTTTCCTTTTGCCAAGAAAAGTATTAATTATCTGATTCTATGAGAGCGGGAGGAAGGGAGAGAATGAATGAGGTTTGGGCTTTGGTTGAAAACTCTGGAAATAGACTAAAGTCAGTGGGGGTTTAGCATGAAAAAGAAAGCTGGACCGCCCGGCCCAGAGGTCTGCTCCAGGCCCAGCGGGGCTGCTAAGGAAGTCTGCAGCCCTCTGTCAGCTCTGGCAGGACTAGATGTCCCCCAAACCGCCTCCCAGCTTCCCGAGTCCTGTTTCTAAAGGCTCCACAGAGTGTCTTGCACCCCAGGCCTGCTCTCGCCCGCCCTCCTGCCGAATGCACGCCAGCGTGGCTGGCACGGCCTCGGCCTCCCTCCCACCTTAGAGGGGACCCCCAGGAATTCCAGGCCATCCAGGTGAGGCTCCAGACCAGCTGCCCGCCCCGCCCCCTCCCTCCAGACAGCACACAAGGGCCTCTTTGTTTGGTTAAATCTCTGACGGGAGAGGCGAGGGGTGTTGTCAGGAAACCCATCCGGGAGGTAGAATGTTCCCAAATGCCAGCCGGCAGGGAAATGAGCAAAAATGGGGGCACAGGCCACACCTCTGGTGACGGCCATTCCCGCGTGGTGTTCACTGGCGTGTGATTAGCAGGATTCGGGATGGGAAGCGAAGCTCTCCCCATTTCCGCCCATCTTTGAGGAGTTTTGGGGGACAGACCCTGGACCGTGCAGTACATTGGTTACTGGCCTCGGGCAGCTTAGTGGCCTAACTTGTTGAGTGAACTTGGCCTCCTTCAACATCTAATTTGCATATGTAGAGGTGGGGGGTGGAGGGGGTGGAAGGAGGCTGACGGATGAGCCCCAAGGCTCCTCCAGCCTGGAACCTTCGAGACTCTACCCTGCATCATGAAGGGCAGCCAGAGGGGTCCAAGTTGTATGTAGGGGACCCCTCAGCCAAGGTCATCTCGAGCGAGGACAGGCGTTTGTCTGAGGCAGCAGGAGACTTAAGCAGGTGGAATCTGATCGGAACCCGACCTGGGGCTCTGTGCGGGCACAAATAATTAATGAGGACGGAAGAGCCAAGACGGGGGAGGGAGAGAGGAAGGGAAATGGCCAGGAACCTTCTCGGCCTCCGACTGGGACTTGCCAGTGGGTGGCGCTGTAGGACAAGGAGCTGAGGGACTCTCTGAGGACAGCCACTTCCGTCAGGGGCGGGGAGCACCCAGAGGCAGGGCTCTGCAGCAGAGGTTGGAGGGTGCTGTCCCCAGGGCACCAGTCACAGCCCCAGTGAGTCCCACAGCGCCCTGTCTGCCTCCTGGGGCAAGACGTGATGATCAGACATACAAGAGATATCCCACAGCGCTCCCTAGCCGAGTCCACACTGCCTCCTTGGCCCAGGTCCTTGGAAAGGCAGGCCCGGAGCGGCCCCTTACCGGTGGGCATCCTTCCGGTTGTCATAGCAAAGCTTGCCCCACCCTTCGGTGGCTGGAGCCTGACTTCAGGTCCTTCAGGAAACTCCGTGTCCTAATGAGTCCCCTTCCCCTTTGCACAGGGAATTTCAGAGCAAAAAAGTGGGTTCAGTTCAAAATAGCTTTTCCTTCTCAATGCACCTGGACACGCAGGCCTTCTTTCCTTTGAAATCTCACCCTCGCCCCTCATGGCTCACGGGGTCTCGTTGCCCCTTCTCAGGGCCCTCGATTAACAAGAAAATGATAATTCACATTTATCTGTTGCTTAAAAGTGCCAGACCCTGTGCCTATCAGGTTACACACTCTTTAATGTAGTCACAGTCTACAACCGTCCTGTACTGAGTCATGGTTCTGTCTCACCGACAAGCACAGAGAGGTTAGGACATTTGCTCAGCGTCGCAGAAATTGCTAGGTGGAGCTGGGATCCAGGCTCTTGACTGGCAGAACGGCTGCTCAGCTCAGTGGCCAGGCTCCTCGGGCACAATGCCTTCCCACACGGGCCCCCTGTGGGTTAGAAGGCTTCAGGCGGCTTTCGCCGAGATGAGTGGGGATGCCTGCTTCCCTCCGGCTCACGTGCTAAGGGGGGATTTCAGGCCTTTGGGATGGCGTGGGGTCCTGGAAGGCCCTGGCTGAGCCAGATCCCCGAGGGGGTTAGTGTGTGTGGCATTTTCATGGAATCAGCTTCCAATGAGCTGCAGCACTAACGTTGGCGGGGGGAAGGGGCAGCTTAAGAAACTCACTCAGATCTCTGATCACCAGGCCCAGCTATGTCTCCCTGCCAGGCGCCGCCTGTAGGGGGCATGAGTCACAGCAGACTTTCACATGGTGAGTCATCCCACACTTCCCGTGTGCCGGGCCCTGGACCTGAGACCCCTGACCCACACAACGCCCCTTCTGGAGAAGAAGACAGGGGTAAACAATGTGACATTGTTTTGCAGAGAATAAAACAGGTTGGTGAGAATTTAATCAGGGGCCATTTCAGAGAAGGCCTTTTGAGGAGGGGACTTGAATTTCCAGCTAAGATCTGAATGATGGGAAGGGGTGAGCAGGTGACATCCTGGGGCCCAGGTGCCCCAGGGCTGATGGAAAAGCAAGCAGAAAGCCTAAGGCCAGTGAGCACGGTGGCCTGTGGACAGTACCAGAAGGGGCAGGCTGGTGAGAAGCGGGGGACTTACTTCCAGATGGAGAGAGGGGAGCCACCAGAGGCTAAGGGGCTGCTCCTCGGAGACTGCGTTCTTTGGGTGAAGCAGGGAGATGGATAAGGAACCTCCTGTGATGCTCCGGAGAGATGATGGTGCTCAGAGGAAAGTGGATGGATCAGGAGGTGCTGGAAACAATGCCGACAGGCTTATTGATGGATCGTGAAGGAAACAGAGTAATGAAGGTTTGTGGCTTCAACAGCTGGATTAAAGATGGTTTCGTTTATGAGATGGGAAGAACAGACGGAGAAGCAAGTTTGGTAAGAAAAAAAACATCACGCGTTCTGTCTTAGCTGTGTTGGTTTGAGATGACGATCAGACGCGTCAGTGGGGGCTGCAGAAATGAGTCTGGAATTCCAGGCAGGAGTCCTCGGACTAGACATGGGCTTCAGAAACTCGGAAATGGGCCTGACTCAGCACAGGTGCTGTCGGGGGGGCGAGGGGTTCCTGGAGGAGGTAATCTACCGTGGAGGGTCTCCACATGGTGACGGCATCACCTGAAGAGTGTGAGGCTGGTTCTCTCACCAGGTATAGCTTTATTAGTTTTCAAATAAAGACACAAGAGGAGGAGGATCAGTAGCATTTTAATTTAAAATAGAGCCGTATAATTCGTGGGGAGAAGCCAAAGAACATGCAGAGAGACAGAGGTGAGAACTGCCTGGACTTCCTCAGCCTGTGCTCTCTCTTTCCAGGGGTTGACCTTCCAAGGTCAGTCTTGATGGACAAGCCCACCTCGGCCGGCCTGCCTGACAGGGCGGCACACGGAGGAGATGGGGGCAGCCCCCCGGTAACGAGCGTTGGGTCTTCCTGCTGCTCAAGGTCCCAGAGAGATAATACTGCCATGGTGAGACATCGAGCATCCCAAAAAGAGCAATTAAAACTTGTGTTTGGAATAGAAAATGAGGCTTTCAGAGCATGTTACTGTCATGCTTTCTGCAGGAAATACACAAGATGTTCTTAACACTTAATGAGCAGAGTCTTGGAACCAACCCTTGGCCTGGAGTCTCAAATCTGCCTGGTAATTTGGGTTTATCTGATCAGGTCGGGGCTTGAGAAGAGAGGGTGGGTGGCCTGGCAGAGGAAGGGGTGCCCCTGGCTAGGGGGTCGCTGGGGCTAAGGTGAGCTTGCGTCGGCTAATATACGGAGGGGGACATTTAGCAAAAATAGTTAACCTAAGCTTGGATCTGAGGTCCTTGCAAAGCAGAATCCTCATAAAAATAAGGGAGTTCGTTACGTGAGTTGGGGCCAGAAAAGTGAGTCCTTCTGGAACTTTCTGCTGTCAGGAGGGCTCTGAAGCGTTAAGGGTGGGTGTAGTTGCCCGCCCTCAGGGTGCCCTGGCGCACGGCGCACTCTTCCCGGTGGGCTCTGAATGCTCTCTGCCGATCGGCCTCCGTGGGGAAGGTGTCGAGATGGGGACCCACCTGTGGACAGAGGGGAGAGTGGTCAACGGCGTGAGTGGCCTGGGGGCTCGTCCCGGGCGTTCCCCTCCCCCCGCCTCTCCCTTATCCGCCCCCGCGTCCACTCGGAGTGATAATAAAAATGGCTTTGAGGGAGAAAGCAGCGAAGAGTGAGCACCATGAGTGTCCTGGCACCGAGCGGTGACGATCTGTGGGACAGAAGGCGGCCGGAGCGCGGCTCCCGGGTCCCGGCGCATCGGCCTTCTCCCTTCCGTGCAGCTCGTTGCCAGGGAGATGTGTGCCTAATGGATACCGCCTGACGACGAGTGGAGTCGCTGGGCGGTGGGACCTGGTAGCCAGCGTCATCCTTCACATGCTGACTTCCCGCCCTGTAGACCCCCGGACAAGCCTCCTTCTCCGAGGGGACCTCCTGGTGCTGTCACAGTCCTTCACAGGAGGGTGATCTAAGTCCCCTCCTGCCGGTGGGCAGCCCCCCAGGCGTCAGGCCGACACGCAGCACCCCCAGAACCAGGGTTCAGAACCATCGTCACCTCTCCCTTCTCGGGGAGACATGTGACGGATACAGATCCAAGGAGCGGACGCCTTTTCGATTAAAATTTTATACGATCAGCATTTCAGAGCCCTTCCTTCTCAGGAAAGCCTGTCTGCGGGGTCTGTCACCTCCAGGAATGAGAAAAGGCATTTCTCCTCTAGGACAGGCTAAGGGAGGCACCGGTGGAGAGGGCGGAGGCTCGCTTGTTTATTTACTCCTTTCTCCCCGCCGTCCTCCCTCCATTTAACTCACATTTACTGAGCACAACTCTGTGCCAGGCACTGGGGGTACAGCGATAATCAAGGCGGACCCCTCTCCCCTCACGGGGCCGTCGGTCTGGAGGGGCAGTGACGTGGAGGATTAATGCACAACGATTTCGTCACAGTGGGCAGAGCGGCAGGGCGGGGTCGTGCGGTGAGAACAGAGAGCATGAGTTCACCCCTCTCCCCACATCGAGGGGCCTCTCTAGGGAAGAGACACTTTGGGGGAGGCTTGAAGGCTGAGCAGGGGCTAAGGGGACAGCATGGTGCTGGCCCTGGGGCCCCCCGGAGCCCAAGTTCACAAGGCGGCTGAGGCGGAGGGCTAGCAAGTGGATTCCCCGTGGGTTTGCTCTGCCGTCTTCAAGCCGAAGCAAGACTCGTGTCTCAGAATGGCCACAGCCTCTTGTCAAGCATCCGGGCTGGGGGCGGCCCCCCCTGGGGGAATTGAACAGGCCCACAGGGCTGCTGGCAGCTTTCGGTGACAAAGGTAAGAGAAAGGAAGAATGGGAAGAGGGTAAAATATGAAAAGTAAGGAGGAGGAAGACAAGGAGGAACTTGTGGAAGAAGCCTCTGCGCCGCCCACTCCCCCGCCGTGCCCCGGATGCCGGTCCCAGCAGGGAGCACTTTCCCCCAGGGAAAGTCGTGACCCTTAGCCAGAGCCCGTGGCCCAACCGTGGCTTCCTGTGGCAGGGAACTGGGTAATGTCTCTCCTGAGGCCATGTGCAGAGCTAACGTGCCGTCCTGGGTCCTTGAGACCTACACCTGCTGCTTTGCTCCGGGACACCTGAGCCTCCCTCCCCTGTCTCCGGTCCACGGTCTGGGCCACCGCTCAGGGTCAGCGAGACCCATACCTCAGGTCCCGACTTCAGATCCGGGGAGCCATGCTCATCATCAGGGGGAATCAGGCACGTCGGGGTGCACAGGGGCCCAGCAGAACCTGACTTGACCGTTCACCGTTTCACAGACGAAGAGACTGAGGCCCAGAGAAAGTGGGCCCCACAGGTTACCGGTAGCAGAGGAACTGTTTTAGCATCCCCCGCCCCACGCGCAACCTCTAGGCACTAAGTTCTGGAATTTTTCTAGAATATTCTGCTGCAGCTGCCACTTATGCCGACGGGACAGGGGACTGCGGAAGCGTGTTAGAAACCCGTGAAAACCAACTGATGACAAGTAGATTTAGTTAGTTTATTCGGGACATAAAACCACAGTCTTCGTCTCGGGGGGAGGTAGACCTTTCGAGACTCTGCCATGACTCTCTCCTCTGGAAGAATAGAACACAAGTCCTAACGTATGAAGCAGCGCGCGCCCCTCCGCGGACCCTCCCCCGCCGCCTCGGCAGCGGTCCGGGGGGCCAGCCCTGCTCGGCCTTCGGTTTCGGATTTGCTGGGTGACTCGGCGAAGGGCCCTCATCACAGCCTGAGCCCACCTGGACCCAGAGCTCGGGACTTGGTGCTCAGCTCACTCGATCGATCAAACCGTGATCTTGTTCCCTGTTCAATCTCCAGCTTCAGAAAAACTCCCGAGTGGCCTCGCGGAAGTTATGGAAAAAAAATAGCCAGAAAACAAAGGCTTCCAAGGCTCACCTTCGCGTCCCCTCTGGCAGGGGTGGCTTGCTTTTTACACTGTGACATGATTTGCCTGACATGGGAGGTCCCCAGAAGCCAGCTAGGGAGGTTTGGGAAGGCTGGCACGCCGGGTCTCGGGGGGCCCCATGGGCACCCCGCCTGAGCGCTACGCCCAGCCGCCTGGGACTCCAGGTCTCCACAGTCTTCTGTGGCTTTCAGAGTGGCCATAGTTCTGTCCCTGGTGGCTAGTCACCGATGGCTCTTCACAGGGGAGTGTAGCTCTGCGTCCACATCTCTGTCCTATCCACACACCCTGGCCCTTGTCCTGGGCTGAAGGGTGACCCCCGAAAGAGATGGTCATGTCTTAACCCCCAGAGCTGCGGCTGTGACCTTGTTTGGGAAAAAGGGCTTTAAAGACGTAATTAAGGATCTCGAGATGAGAACAGCCTGGGTCATTCAGTGGGCATCCTGACAAGCATCCTTACGAGAGACAAGCATCCTTATCAAAGACTAAAGACAGCACAGAGGGGAAGGTCGTGTGAGGTGAAGCCATGAGTTGGAGTCATGTGGCCACAGCCCAGGAGCACCAGGCGCACCAGGAGCTGGAAGAGGCAAGGCAACAGTGGATGCTGTTGACAGTGGGTGGTGGGGGTGTTGCAGCAGGTGCTGTTGATGTTGGGTGGGGGCTGCTGATGGCGGTTGGTGGGGCTGCTGTTATGGTGGTGGAGGCTGGATTGATGGGCGATGGTTGCTGGATCGGTGGTGCTGGTGGATGACAGGTGCTGTGCGGTGACGGGTGCGGCGAGCGGGTGGTAGGAGCTGCTGACGGGTGGTTGGTGGTGGTGCTGTTGATGATGGGTGGTGGCTGGTGCTGACAGTGGGTGCTGTTGGTGCAGGTGGGTGCTATTAGACGGTGGTTGGTAGTGCTGTTGATTTTATGTGTGTGTTGATGGCGGGTGGTGGCTGGTGGTGATTTGGTGCTGATGGACTTCCCCTAAAAGCTGACTCAAGCAAAAGCTTACTCCCCTCCCCCACGTGGGACAGGTCTTTAGAAGAAGGGAAGTTGGCCCTATTCCGTACCCACAGAACCCCAAATCCCCAAGCAGAGCACAGGAGTTCACAGAGTGGGGACTTCCGGCTCTCAGAATGCCGAGAAGCAGGGTGCCCTTCGGCAAAATCTGTCCTGGAGGCCCATGACTGGAATCTTCCATGACTGGAATCTTCCACAGCGATGTCACGGTACCGGATGCCGTTTGCCGGATGCCGTGCCTTTATTTCACACGAGTCCCAGAACATCCAGACGTCATCTTCATTTTACAGACGGGGAAATGGAGGCCCAGAGAGGTTGGGTCGCTTGCCTTGGTCGCACAGATTACACCCAGAGCCGTGGGACCCGAGGCCCAGACCGTCGTGGCTAAACTGCGCCGTCTCATAATACGTGCTTATGAAACAAGCCGACTGGAAGTCCCTGCCAGGAGCGTAGTGGCCTCCATCCCACACGCTCGCTCATTCTCCCCTCCGAAAATAGCAGCTCAGCCGGAGATGAGGAGCCTAATTACAAGTCAGGCCTCAAGCTGTGTGTGGTCACGACCCTGTGGACCCCCCGAGTCAAAGGATGAGCTGTGGAGCAAGGAATTCCTTCGGAGCTGCTTCTAAATTAAGCCATCTGCAGTCTGTCTCTGCCTGGAGCTAAGAAATTGTAACGGCTTTGGCAGGAGACAGCTTCGCTGAATGGAGCTGAGTCGCTCTAAGGTCAGTGCAGGTAAATAAGAGGCAAGCGCCAGGGCCGCGGGCAGGCCTGGGAGCAGGGCGGGGGCCTCCGCCTGGGCTGGCCAAGGCGCCGGTCCTGTTTGAATGGGGAGAATCCAAACAGCACGGCCCAAATGAGGACCGACCGGCGCCTGCACCACTGGGGCACTTCTTACTGGCGAGCGAGAAGGGCCGAGGCACTTGCCCACAGAGACCCTGCGAGTTGGCACGGGAGGTGGCTGCTAAACATACTCTGCGTGTCATCGTTCCATGACGATTTAATAAGACTGTGGCCTGGGGACCTAACTCCATCTGGGGGCAAGGGGTCTTTCTAGAGACAATGAGGTTGCTAGCCAGGGGAAGAGGGAGGGAAAAGTGTCCTCGATGGCGGGGACCGGCCAAAGCCCCGAGAGGGGGACAGTTGGGGCAAATTAGAGTAGACGCGAGCAAAGCAGTGTGGCTGAGGGACAAGGAGGTGTGGCCGGGGGGTAAGCAGCGTCGGTTCTCATAAGAGACTTACAGCCAACCCGGCTCCAGGAATCATAATGTCTCCCCCCAACCCCGGGAACCGGGTACTGGACTGGGGTTGGGGGACACCCGTCAGCCCGCTGACCCCGCCCCCCGTTCTGTGGGCGAGAAGCAATTCTCTCAGGGTCTCGGGGAGTCTTGGGCAGATCCAAGACCAGCAGCCAGCTCACTGTAGCTTTTGTCCAGCCCCTGCCCACTTGTGGTCCCCACTCTGGCCCTGGGGCCTGGATCCTTGGATTCCGTGTCCCAGTTGATTTGACGGCGTCTGCACTTTTTTGATCCACTTTCGTCTGATCGTTACCCGCACCTGGGCCTTTGACATTTTGTGAGTCTTGCTCTTGACTCCATTTTTCTTTCCTTGCAATCGTTCCTTCCTTTTGTGGCATCTAGAGTTGTCTGCTTAGCTAATTGCCTTTTAATCTTCTTTTTTCCCAATATTAACATTTATGTAACAAGGCGTTCGCAACTATGTTGCCCTGTAAGTTTTCTTTCATCTCGTTTCGAGTGTGTTTATTTTTGTCCAGTTCTCTTTTCATCTCATTTCTATCGAATTTCTGTTCGGATCTCTTCTTTGGTCCTTAAGTTCGTTATGAATATGCTTTGAAATTTCCAGGCGATTTTGTTACATTTATGCCCGACTTCTCATTTAATTTCTTTGGTGCCCGAGTAATCTGGGCGGATCAGATGCTTTCGTTAATATTTGATTTTTTTTGTTTGTTTTTTAGGCTTGTTTAGAAAAGTCTGATCGACTTTCAACAGAAAAGTCCTCTGTGGAATGGACTGGCAGCGTTATAGAGAAGGCGGCCACGTGATCTGGGTTAGGGGGTGAGACATGGCCATTGTCCTTTCGTTCGTGTGTTCACTGTTCCACTTCATGAATATTTATCGAGTGCCACTCTGTGCCAGGTGCTAGATACAGGGAGAACTCAGAAAGCCTCTGCTGTCACCGCGCCAGGAAACGAGTGATAAAAACGCAAATTACATAACTAATTATTCCATGAGAGTCTGGCTGAGTATTAAAAGAAGTACCGGCTTCTGTAAGAGCTTCTGATACCGAGAATAAGGCTCCTGTTTGGGGGCCACAGGAGGCTGCCTGAGGAGTTAACGTACGAGCAGAGACTCAAAAGATAAAGCAGAGGTGGGGTGGTGGTGACCGTGGCCTCGGGGTCCCCCCGGCAATAGAAAATCGGGCGGTTTGAGGAGGGGAGGGCTGTGGGCTGACGAGCACAGGAGGAGACGCCCGGCCTAACAGTGCTGCTCAGGAGACAGAGCACTAAGGCGAGAAAACGGCATTTCACGCCCGTCAGGCGGGTCGCGTTGCTTCTAAGTCTGACATCCGGAACGGGAACCGCATGAATTGGTACAAGCACTTTGTGGGGCGGGAGGTTGCCATCAAGCAGAAAGGTGGACACGTGCGCGGCCTGTGCACCGACCAGTCCTTGTTGAGACATGTGCCCTGGAGAAACTTTCGGGAATATCCGCAGGATCCACGTCCCGGAAACCGCGGCGTGCCCGTCAGCGGAGTCCGGACCGACCAAAGGTGGTAAATTGCACGTCAGTCGCCCTGTGTCAGTTACGGTGAGCACCGACCGCTGGCCGCCGCGGCTGCGTAAATTTCAAGTAACCGAAATTAAATCAAATGAAAAATTTCGCGCTGACCGCATTCCGAATGCCCGAGAACCCCACATGGCCAGCGGCTACTGCGCGGGACGGGGCGATGTGCTCTCCCTCACACGTCCTGCTGGACGGCGCTGCTCGCGGTCTGTGCGATGCGACACGTGGCATGGAGAAAGGCGTCATTTACAGAGGAGGCCCGAGGATGAAGCTGTTTATCGGGAACGTGGGGGGCCTGTGCAACGACGCCCCGCGTCCAAGCTCGCATTGGACGAGGACTGGATGGAAGGACGGGCGGGCGGGCGGGCAGTGCCCGGAGCTTGTGCCGGCATCGTCTCTGGGCGGGCGGGGCCCGATACTGGTACGGCAGTGGCGAGGCCTTCAGTCTCTGGTTTATCTAGAAGGGATTCTGGCCTTTCTGTTTTCGAAAGATGAGAAACTGTGGGGGAGCAGATCCCAAACTGCATTTTGGAGAAGTGACCCCGGGCGGGGGTGGGGTGTGCAGGAAGTCCGCCCACCACACACAGTTTAGGGAGAGTTACTCTGTGAGAGGTTTGTGTGTGAGTCTATTTGAACCACGAGTTCTACCGTCAGAGGACGTTTCACAGACAGCGGCGAGTGACTCCGGCTCATGCTGACGTCCCCAGTGGTTCCTCCTTGTCAGGCTCCCCCTGCTTCGGGGGGCGTGAGTTCATCTCGGTGCCTGAGAAGCATCCAAGACCCGGGAGGGTGAGAGGCTGGCTGTTGCCGTTTGCCCGGTGGCCGTGGCCCTGGGCTGGGAGGACCAGCGCTGGTCCCCGTGCTGGAGTGAGCAGATTCTGCCGCTCCCTCTTTCCTGTCTCCGTGCTGTGTTCTTCTCACGGTGAGGGGGGTCACCGCGGCAGCCTCGGCACCGGGCCCTGCACGTCGCGAGTGCCTTTCCCCGTGACGGGCCTTGCTATGGTTTGGAGAGCCACACCCAGACGCGTGGAGTATGTGTGTGCACGGTCATGCGCACATGTGCGCATGTGTATTTGTGTGTGCATGTGTGCGCACATGCACGCGTATGCATGCGCGCATTTGCACACGTGCACGTGTGCACGTGTGTGCATGTGTGTTTGTGTGTGCATGCACACACGGGCGTGTGCACGTGTGCATGTGTATTTGTGCATGTGCATGTGTATTTGTGCGCGTGCATGCGTGTGTATGTGCGCATGTGTGTTTGCGTGCATGCGCACACACATGGGCGTGTGCACGTGTGTGCGTGTGTGTTTGTGTGCATGCGTGCGCACATATGCACATGTGTATTTGTGCGTGTGCGTGTGTGTCAGTGTGTGCGTGTGTATTTGTGCATGTGCGTGCGCGTGCACATGCGTGCACACCAGCCAGGAAGAATCAGCCCCCCTCCTCACACGTCCACGGGCCGAGCAGTTTCCCCGCGTGCCCAGTGCCCAGACCCCTGACGCAACTACTGAAAGGAGCAGTGGGGCCCTGCCGACTCTCCGGTCTCCTGTCATTAGCCACGTGGCTGCTCCCTGCTTGGACACCCCATCTTCCAGTGCCAGGTCTGGGGGCCGAGAAGACAAAAGGCAGGATTTGAGAAAAAAATAGCCGGATTTAAAAAATAAATAAATAACCCCAAGAGCTAAAAAAAAAAAAATGACAGCTGTAGAGATTTGTTTAGTTTTTTTTTCCCCTAAGTGACAACTGCTCAGGTGACTGGGAGAGAGATTTTGCTTTAAAAGATTGAGAGGCTGTCTCTTCTAATGAGAGTTACTTGGAGATTATGGATCAGTCCCAGGTCAGTAATTTCTGTCAAGTCGGGGGCAGCTGGAGGTCAGAGGCCCCGGCAGGACACGAATCCACACGAGACGTGACGTCACTGGCAAGCAGGCTGGGTCCTAAGCTCTGATGGAGCAGGTTCCTAGTCGGAGTAATTAATGAGGGCGACAGTCTCTCCCGAGACATCTGGTCCCCTACGTTGTTATGCTGCTACCGGCTCTCATTTCTCTACGGCCCAAAAATAGATGAACAAGGACACAGGGCCTGACCTCCCTGCTGACACACGCGGCGTTTTCAAAGACACGTCCAGGCTCGGCTTAGGAAACAAGCTTCCTGCCTCCTCGCAAGGTCTCACGTGAGACTCTGGGGAACTATGCCGGGGGACGCGGGGAGAGCGACAGCCCCTGGGGGTGAGGGGGGACCATCCGTGCCCGACGAGGGAGGGGACCGGAGCTCAGGACGGCTAGGACACTGGCCCGAGGAGACCCAGCTGGACCTGTGGCCCAGGTCTGTGCTCCCCTGACTAGTAGGTCCCTTGAGACTTGCTACGGCAGAAGGACAGACAGTCCCACACGCCCTGGAAGTGAGAATGGGGCTGCTGTTTCCAGAAGCCACATGAGCATCTCTCCATCACTCCCAGGGAGGAGCGGAGGCCGGTCGGCGGCAGTCAAGATCAGAATGGAGCAGTGACTCTGTTGGCCAGACGACGGGAGGTAGCTAGCAGGGTGACACCGAGGTGTGGCGTTTGTCTGAACTTCCTGAAACCCCACCTCTGCGTTTTCAGCTTCTAAGTTTAATAGGCTTCAGGTAAGTAAGAGTCACAGTAGATAATTGGGGGCAGCCGAGGACGCACCAGACCCTCCCTTGCCACCTGAGGCCACTTCGTGATGTCCACCTGTTCCAGGCTCCAAAGACAGAATCTGGGTGACGAGCACTCATCTGACTCAAGTGAACTATTATTTTTTTCAAGCGGCCTGAACCTTTTTTAAAAGCGGCTTTAAATGAGATAGGATTCATAAAATTTACTCATTTAAAGTATACGAATCAATGATTTTTAGTATATTCATAGGGTTGTGCAACCACCACCAAAATCTATGTTTAGGATGTTTTCGTCACCCCAAAAAGAACCCCCGTGTCCACGTGCAGTTACTCCCCATCTTCCTTCCCCAAGGCCCTGGCCACTTACCTACTTCCTGTCTCTAAGGATTTGCCTATTTCGGACACTTCATACACGTGGAATCATACAGTGCACGGTCTTTTGAGACCGGCTTCTTTCACTCGACACGATGTTCTCAGGGTTTGTCCACTTTGTGGTGCGTATCAGCAATTAATTCCTTGTTATCGGTGAATAATACGCCATTGTGCGGATTGTCGTGTTTTCTTTATCCACTCGTCAGGCGATGGACATTTGGGTTGTTGCCATTTGGGGGGCCTTTTATGAATGATGTTACGAGGAGCTTATTCCTGTACAGGGTTTTGTGTGGATGTTTGCTTTCCACTCCTCTCGGGCGTGGAATTGCCAGGTCACTTGGGAACTCGATGTTTAGCCTTTCGGGAACCTGCGACGGTGTTTTCCAAAGGGGCTGCTCCGTTTTTCATCCTCACCAGCAACGTACGAGGGTTCCAGTCCCTCCACGGCCTTGCAAACACTTGTCGTTCTCGGTCTTTTTGATATGGCCGTCCCCGTGGGGGCGGAGTGGTATCTCGCTGTGGTTTTGATTCTCGTTTCCCTGATCGTTAGTGATGTGGAACATCGTTTATGAGCTTATCGGCGATCTGTGTATCTCTTCTGGAGAAATGTCTACTCATCCTCTTTGCCCATTGTAAAATGGGGTCATTTATCTTTTCATTACTGGGTCGTAAGAGTAATATTTACAGCCATAAACAGTCCTTTATCAGCCATATGATCTGCAAATATTTTTTTTTTCTGTTTTGTGGGTTATCTTCTTACTTTCTGGAGAATATCATTCGCACCAAAGTTTTTAATTCCCATGAAGTTCAGTTTATCTAGTTCCCTTTAGTGGGCGATGTTTTATTTCTTTTGATATAAAAATCATCTTACTGTGGCATAAAAAGGGCCAGGAATTTTAGGATTCTTAGCGATTTATGTAAGTAGTCGCTCTAAGTCAGGGGTGGCGAGTGGGCTTTATTTCACATCAGCGCTAACAGACCCATGGTGGCTGGTACCGTGTTCTGTTCAGAATATTCTCAGGCCAAGCCCAGGCTCATGAAGAAGTGTGCAGTGATCGATTAGCAAGGTCTGCCATGGGCTCGGGAGGGAGAGGGGGCTGTGTTTTTGCTCTGAGATCCAGAGTCTCCTGTGTGACAAGAATGAAGACAGACAAAGCCCCCACGAGAAGACACCCACGTGCCCATCCGCCCCCCACTCTCTGTCCCTCATCAGGCCACGTCGGCTGGGCTGGCCAGTGGGTGGGGAAGAGCGAGGGGAGAACATGGAGATGGGAAGCGATGAGGCCAGCAGGAGGCCGGCCAGGGAGCCGGCGTGGAGTCCCTGGAGTCTTGTTATTTACAGAGCAGCCCCAATTTGGCATGGGTGCAGGGACCGGCGAAGGACTCACAAATGTTCCCGCGGTCGCCTCGGGGGAGAGTAATATGTGCCACTGCTTTTTAAGTGGTTCTGCTTTTTAAAACCCTTAAATCCTCACGTAGGATGCGGAGCAGAAGCTTGCCGGCGAGGGCTTTAAACGGGACCTGCGAGAGAAGAGGGGTCCCTCCTGATGAGAGTGGCCCCCAAACCGCCCCCAGCGTCGCGTCTGGCTCAGGCCGTCCCTCTGCTCGGCGAGTCCGGCGGGCGAGCTCACTGGGTTTTCTCCAGAGCCTCCGCCGGAGCGCCATCCAGGAGGCCTGGAAGCCATCGAAACGTCATCCATCATCTCGGCTTCTCTTTGAAACACCTCAGCCCGAGACGAATGTCACACTGGAGGCTGTCGCGCAGCGAGGGGAGAGAGAGAGAGAGAGACCCCTTTCGGTTTTGTCTGCCGGTCGCCACCAAGCCCCCACCCAACACCATACCCACACGCGTCATTTCACCATCACACGCACACGCACACGCACCCCAGGATGCAAATGATAACTGCCGAGCCATCACTTGTGAAGCTTGACAGAAAATAATGAGAAACACTAAATCTTTTATAAGGTCAACACTCGCCTTAGCCGAGCAGCTGTCAAACAAGAAAAGAATTTAGCGCCCAAGCCGCGAAACTTCCATCGGCTCATTAAGCCCAACAGGGCCCGGGCCTGGCGGGGCGGAGGAGGCACGGGCGCTCCGTTTTGTGTCAGTAATTTGCGGTGGAGGAGGCAAGAAGAAGCAGCCAGCGCCAAAGGGGCCTGGGGGGGGCGGCTGGGGAATCGTTAGCGTGCCAGGAGCGGCCGCAGCTCCTAATTGGAAGCGTTGGGCATTATCAACGGAGGATTTGCCTCAGTTCCCTGACAGCTACTGGGCCCAAAATGATCGCCCACTTGTCAGTGTAAAAGACCATTAAAAACAAACCATTTTGATTTAATTGGAGGCAGTGCACTGTGGGGCCAGGTGAGGAGGCTCGTCAGCCCCCACCCCCCGCTCGCCCAAGCTGCCGCCTTGCCCCCTCCCTGGTGGGGCCGGGGGTGGGCGAGTGTCCGCATTTCCCAGATTTTTTTTTGCTTTTCCAGAACTGTCTGAAAAGGACTGAGTGGGAGACGGGACGGGACTTCACAGAGGCAGCGAGGGCTGTTTTCAACGGGGTTGTCAACAAACCCTTGACGGGCGGAGCTGCCGGGGACGGAGGGCCCCCCCTTTTCTTAGCAGAGCCCAGATGATGGGTCTGCCTGGCGCTATTCTGGGAGGTGGCCGTGAGGCGTCCGGCTGCAAAGGGCACTTAGACGGCCCACCCCACTTAGGACTAAAGGGATAGAGATGGTCACGGTAGACGAATCGCCAGTGGACAGTGGGGCTTTTTCTTTGAAGCTCAAGTGAGGGCTAAGGAGGAGGAGATCCGGTGAAGGAGATCTGTTGATGAGACGCCTGTGAATGGGACAGCCCCCAGCGACTCGGGCTGGCGCCTCGGCCATGCTCCCCCCGTGGAGGCCATGGTGCCGATGACGCCATTGTCTCAGTAAGAAGAGCCCACTTGCGATAAATATTAACTGAAGCTCCCGGTGGGTTCCCTCCCCGGGGCGGGGGCCTCCAAGCACGTGGAGCATCTCATCCGTGTGTAGCTTTTGAATCGGAACGTAGACTCCCCGATGCCAGGGGCTCTACGTTTTGCATGTTGATTCTCCGTATCGTGATTGCTGTGGGTACTTGATAAATATTAATCGGCGCTTGCCAGCTCTCAGAGAGGTCTATATATTTGTATATTAATCTCACTCCTGTCCCACAAGCAGTGATCTCATTTGCTGCCTACTGCTTCTTCGACAAGACAACACACGCAGGAGAACACGCGGCCGGAGGGGTGTCTTCGGGAGAGCAGGGGGAGGCGCACCGGCCGAGACCCCTTCGGAAACCTCCATTGTTCACGTTGATGAAGGATCAGGCTGGGAGGAGGAGACACCAGAGCCCTGGCGAGCATCAGATTCCAGAGCTCCAAATTTTGCTGCCGAATTTACACAATAGGAGCTCCTTAATTACTTTCTCTGGAAATTTACCTGACAGTGCCTTCTCAGGTAGCACAAGGTGGTTATCCGGGCGCACGGCTCCTCGGTTGACAGAGTCTTTGATTTTGAGCTTGGTTGCAAATTAAGCCCTTTGCTGCACCATCCATACGGTGCCCGCCGGTGCCTTATCGCTTATTCATACAGGCTGTCGAACAGCTCCCGTGCTCCTGCCGGGGAAGCCGGGGACACACTCCGGGGTTGGATGTCCACGGCCCGATGGGGTGGGACGCCCGCGGTCAGGTGTGGTGCTGCCTTTGCCCCTTTCCTCTTATTGCAATAACGAGCAGGAAGAATTTTTTCAGGTGTTTTTGAAGGAGAAATGGAACCTTCCTGTGGTTTCTGACAAGGCTAACCCTGTCAAGTCACAAATAGGAATATTAGAGATAAGTGTCCTCGGCTAGACAGCAAGGCCGTTGATGCCATGTTCTGGGCACGGTTCTGGGAAAATGCCAACAGACGGGAGGCCTTTAAAAGTCTTGGGGTGACTTGCCTGTTAGGGGTGCCCTGCGAGCACTCCATAAATCTTAGCTGGATGGCTGGGTAGACAAACGGATAGAGGGATGGATGGATGGAGGGATGGATGGATGGATGGATGGATGAATAGATGGATGAATGGACAGATGCGTGGCAAATGGACAGATGGACAGATGGATGGACAATGGATAGATGGACAGGTGGATGGATGGGTTAGGAGCCTGGGATATAACAACAGAGTCCTTAGAAATGCATCTGAGATTTAAGCATCGTGATAAAAGACCCTCTCCATCTACTTTGCTCGGCTTAACCTCTGAGTAGAGGAGGTTTTTATTTTCTTTGATGTTTGTCACTTTTTGCCTTACAAGTGATCTAAATGGGGCCGAACGAATTACGTACGACGTGAGCGAAGGTCGTCGAGGTCGCGCGAAGCAGAGACTTCCCGAGGGAAATGCAGAGTCGTGCCACCCTCCCTGCGGGGTCGCTGCCCAGCCTGAGGCTCGGTGACCGGCACACAGAGTAAGCATTCGAGACGTGGTGGCTGCTGCTGCCGTGAGCACCGTCCACGTCGGGCGGCACAGTCTTCCCGAAACGTTTTCCCTGCCCCCGAGCAGGGAATGTGCGCCGACTCCTGCATTAAATGACGCGAGTGACGCCGAGGGACATCGTCAACCTCAATCCTGTTCAAAGATCTGTAGAGAGGCAGCTCGAGTTGACAAATTGTCTATGACTGTGAATAAAGGTAGAGTCGGAGGTCATGGCATCTGGGCGGCCCACACGGGTCCCGCCTTTCGGTATTCAGAACTCTGCTTCGAGGAACAATCCAGAACCTAGGCCTCCATGAGGAAACGGTGTCGGACTTTGGATGTTTGCAGGGCTGTCACTTATGGGGTGGGGGAGAGGCAGGGGGTTCCGTGGGGCTCCAGGGGAGAAACACAACCGGGGAGGTGAGAGGAGGCAGATTTCGACTAAACTTGAGGCGGAGGTTGCTACGGACTGAAATGTGTCCCCCTGAAATTTATGTGGGAGGTGGGGCTTCTAGGACTAATTAGCTTTAGGTGGGGCCCTGTGATGGGGTTAGTGTCCCCATAAGAAGAAACACTAGAGAGCTTGCTCGCTCTCTCTCTCTCTCTCTCTCTCTCTCTCTCTGCACCCCCGCTCTTGGACACAACAAGAAGGTGGCCGTCTGCAAGCTGGGAAGAGGGGCCTCACCAGAGCCCGATCATGCCAACACCCTGACCTTGGACTTCCAGCCTCCAGAACTATGGTATTTTGTATTAGCAGTCTGAGCAGATTAAGACAGAAGTTCAAGTCCTTGGGGCTGCTAAACAGATGACAGCCCGTCTTCAACAGATCTGCTTCCTTTTGAAGGCCCAACGTGCTTCATATCAAACATGAAAGTGTACCCACCTGCCACAGAAAGTATATGCGTTAGCTATAACTGTGTAAGAGGGGTTGACATTGACCCGGGGAGCTGGGGGAGCCGCTTGCTGATGATGCAGGTTTGGCAGCTACCCCAGACAGGTCCTGGGTGGGGCCCTGGCATCTGCATTTTAAACCCCTCCTCAGGGGACCCCAGGCACAGCCAAGTCTGAGAGCAGAAGCCGAGGGCCTGGTCAACCCAGAGATGCTATTGCGCTGTGACCTTCCCCTGGCCAGGCCATGGCAAGCACTTTCCCTGCACAGTGGCACTTGATCCTCTCGTATTGTCCCCAGATGCGGACACAGAGGCAGGCTGGGACTTGGAGCTGGCCGTGTGGCTGCGCGGCCCACGGTCTCAGACCTCTGTCTGCTCCGTCTCTGCCCCACGCCTCCTGATACGGAAGCCGGAAGCCCCATCCGCGGCCTCGTTCCTCTTTAGCCTTGGGGCCAAACGGCAATTCAGAAGATGCTCAGGGGTTTTATCGAGGTCTGAAGGCTTTCGGGGCAGTGGGGAGTTTTGTTTATTGCAGGGACTTAAATCAGCCAGAGCAGGGCTGGCCACGGCCCTCTGGACACCTATAAAACCCCGAGTTCCTGCCTGCCCTCCGCTTCCTGCCCAGGTCCCGCATTTAGCCCCTGACCTCGGTGGCAGGTCCTCAGTGTTTATTGGCCATTCCAGGGCCCAAGGCCTGAAGGCAGCTGGTCAGAGGGTCCCCCCGCTCTGCCACGTGTTAACTATGAACCTGGGGCACGTGACGTGAAGCCTCCACGCTTCCTCATCCCTGAGACACGTGACTTTTCTCTCCACGTCGGGCCATTCAGAGTACTGACACGAAGCGCGGTGGTTCATCAAAGCGCCCAGCCTGGCGCGGAAGACGGACGCAGCTCTGAAGGCGAGGGGTCGGGGTCGTGACCGTGGTCGCCAGCGTCTCAGGATAGCCGCTTGGATGTCCTCCTCTCTGTACTTCTAGGCAGTGGACTTTGGGCCATTACCCACTTTTCTGTTTGTTTGTTTGCACTGGTCCGAGGCATGATTTCCCAGGATTCCTTTGAGGAGGGGAAGAGAAGAGGCCAGGAAAAGACCCCCCTCGCCTTGCTCTCCCCCAGCGTCTGTTCTCCGATGTCTTTGTGTCTTTGAGGGGAAAGAGGGAGGCTGTGCTTTCTGCCTGCGGCTTTTAGGTGTAAAGGTACCAGCCTCTGGATTCACCTCGCCTGCACTTTGGACCAACCTCAGTCTGAACGAACCTTGAGTTTATCCAAGTAAATCATCGGACGCCCTTTATCTGCCAGAATCTGCTGCTGGCCACGTGCTAGGCAGCTTTGGAGCCCGTCTCGCCAGTGGTATGGGTGCCTGGTGACAGAGGCTGACGAGCAGGGACACGTGGAAATAAGGGGTTCGTGGGTGACACCGAGGAAGTTATCCCAGAGGTGGCAGACATTAGCCCGAACTCCTCCTGAAGCCTGGGAGAGCCTCTTCAGATCACTGAGGATTTATTCTCTTGGGGATGAGTTAAAGGAAGAAATTGGGGACCCCCCAGTCCCATCGACACCCAGAACTCAACATGAGATTGTCGCTATCTCTGGAGATTAGAAATATACACCTGATGCCGAAACAAGCTATTTTCTGGTTAATGTTCAGCATAGAATTTGAAGTATGTCTGCGCCCAGTGGGGGAGAAGAGCTTTCTGGACCAAACTGAAAAATCCCAAGTGCTGGAAAGATTAGGGGGGCAGCCAGGCTGGGGGTCCCCAGGATGCGGGGCTGGTCCTGTTAGAAGTGCCCGCTCCCGCACGCCCTGCGAGGCCCGCCTCTCCGAGCCGCGCGGCCCAGACGCCTGCCCTCCCGTTCGGTGACCCGGGTGTCCTCCGGGCTGTGGAGACTTGTCGAGCTGCTCCAGGAGCTGTGCCACTAGCTTCTGTCCCCAGAGCTTCAACTCTGGCTATTTACGACTCGCCGTATATTTGAGCAGCAATGTCACCTCGTGAGCAGGTGCCTAAAAACTCTGTACCTCCAAGGCGCCGGATCGCGTAAACCCGACGAAGCCCCTGCTTTTCTCTCTTGCCTGAGTCAGCTCCTCTGCGTTCGGCTCTGGTGTATAACGGGGCGATCTGTATTTAGGGAACAACGTCAGCTGCGTCGGGACCTCTGAATCACTCTTCCTGGTACCTCGCTTCCGCGTGTGACACGTTTCACTCCTCGCTCAGTGCCCTACTCGGTGACAAGGATATTCTTATTCTGAGGCCACAGAGTGACAGGATTCTTAAAATACGCCGCTGGTGCGGGGGCCTTGGGGAGAGGCGGCGGGTCTGCAGGCTGCCCTTCCTGTGTCTGCAAGGACTGAGTTTGGGGCGGGACACACCTGGGCAAGAAGGGCCCATCTTTACTCCGACACACCTGGGCAAAAAGGGCCCATCTTTACTCCGACACACCTGGGCAAGAAGGGCCCATCTTTACTCCGACACACCTGGGCAAAAAGGGCCCATCTTTACTCCGACACACCTGGGCAAGAAGGGCCCATCTTTACTCTGGCGATGCGATCTTTATCTTTTTGGAGAGGTGCCGGCGGCAGGGTGGACAGGCTGAGGGCCGCCCCGGGGCTTAGCAGGGCTGCGTTTCCAGCCAGCTGTGATTTGTGAGGGAGCTTAAAGGCGGGAAACCAAATCCTTTTCTTAGATTTGGCAGCTTTCACTAATCAGCGGCATCTCTGGGTGTCACCGCATGGCTGACTGCTGATTTTTTCCCCGGCGTCTCCTGTTCTATTAGGTAGCCAGGGGCCCAGGAGGCCCGAGGCAGGGCTGGTCTTCCACAGAGAGAGGAGTTCGGCCCCAGCGTTCGGAGCACAGGAGCTTGTAATTCACACTGTTAAGCTTAATAGCTTGGGCCATTATTCTAAAGCAACGGGGCTGAAACCAAAAGACAAACAGAACTAAAGTCGATTCGTTCCTACTTTAGCGACCGAGTGACTATCTGATGTCGGGGGGGATCGGCCCTGTGCTGGGGGAGGTGGCATGGTTGGGTGGTCGTGGACACCTCGAGATGCTTGGGCAACGCTCCCCCAAAATGGATGTCGGACCTCCAGTTATAACACGGACTCGGCCACGGGGATCTGCACTCGGCACTTCGGCCGCCTTCACTGCGGGGGCAGGACGCTGGCCTCCAACCTCCACGCCTGACGGAGACCGAATATGAGAGGGGCCGGGATTGGTCAGCAGCATGCAGCGCGTGGGGAGCCATCGGGAGGAACTGGCGGGGGGAAGGGGCGCTGATGGATGATGAGCTCGGGAGGTGCGCAGTCTCTCGGCCCATTAAAAACATTAAAAATAATAATAATAAAACGGCTACAGGTATTTTTACTCGCTGTAAAAATACCAACGCGCAGAAAAGAAGATAAAATTCAGCCTCCTCCTCACCCTGGAGATCACCCCAGCTGCTGCCTCTCGGGGAGCCCCTCCTCCTGGACGTCCGTCCTTGCGCACACACGCCTGTGACGATGTGCGTCTGCAGCTACCCAAACGGGGTCACACGGCACGGGTTCTCCCCCCTCACCGCCGATAACATGAGAATAAAGTGCCAGTAAGTACCCGCTACGGCCATCATCGTCAGCGGCTGTGTGACATTTCACAATATTATGTGTGAGCTCTGTAATGCCAGGTATTTAAGCCGTCACGTGACTGGCGGCATCCGCCCTGTCACCGCTGCCGTGACTATTTGCCCCTTGGTCTCTGGGCCGTTACCACGGGCAGTTTTTTGGAAAGAAGGAGAAACCATCTATTTTTCTTGGCTTAAGATTAGGAGGCCATAGTTCCGACTGGGTCCCTTTTGAGAGCAGAAGGCAGTGCTATTCAAAATCCCGCCTCCCGACAGCCTGACGGGACGGAGGAGGCTGTCCTGGGCAAGCGGGGAGTCTGGCCCGCCTGGGAAGAGCCCACAGAGGATGCTGCGAAGCCACCTGAGGGGCGGGCCGGCCCAGGCCAGGCCGCTGCGAATGACGTAATTGTCACGGCACTCGTCCTCACCCCCCACCAAAGTCGCCGTCTCCCCTCCTCCCCACCATTTCAGGCTGCAGACGCTGGACACCCTGATGTTCGGGAATGAAGCTTCTCCAAACTTCCCCATGTGGCCGTCCACCCGTGCAGCTACCTGCCTGCCCGGCTGTCCGTCCGTCCACCCCGCTTCTCGCCAGGCGCCAGCAGCCCCGAGGCGGCACGTCGCTGGCGTTGAGAACGGGGTGTGCGGAGGTGCGCCGCGGCCAGGCCGTGAATGAGTGACGGCGTGAGCGAGTGAGCAGTGAGCACCGGGATCACGGCCGCTGCCCTCTCCTGGACCTTAGTGGGGGCCGGGCGCCGGGCACGTGTGCGTGCGCCGCGTGGACCCCTCCCGGCAGCCCTGCCAGGCGGCGTCACTAGCCGGGTTTATGGAAGACGAAATGGGGTCTTGGACAGCTGAAGCCGCCTGACGGGTAGAGAGTGGCAGGGTCGCCATGCGACCCCGAGTCACACGCACACAGACCTCCCATGCGGCTTTGCTCCTCCCTCCCCGCTGGCCGCTCGCTCTGCCTGACACCCCAGCACATCTTGCGAAGGGCATGTGAGCCCCAGGCCACAGGGGTGCAGAGGGTGCCGCTCGGGGGTGGGAGGTGATGAGTTTATGTCCTGTCCCCTAAATGGGACTCTGAGCTGTTCCTTAACAGTTCACTCTGGGTTCGGGGTCTGCTGTCTCCCAGAGCACCCGTGCCCCCTCCCACCTGGCTCCTGGCCTGAGGAACTTGGGGCCGTGGGACCTTAGGTTGGAAGAGACCCTCGAGAACTAGCCCAACCCCTGCATTGTCAGATGCGGAGACCGAGGCCCAGAGAGGTTCGGCGGCCAGCCCAGACCTCAGAGCCGGCCGGTGACGCAGTGAAATACCTGGCCGAAGGGCCGCTCGCCAGCCATTGGCCGACCCTCCCTCTGGGCGCTGGCCATCGGGGGCAGCGGCTGGCCGCAGATGCTTGAGAGCAGCCCTGGAGTGGCCGGCAGGCAGCCCGTCTCTGCCACAAGGAATCATGGCACGGAGGGGGTGTCCTCGGCTCTCCTCGGCCCCCCTTGGGCTCGCGACCCCGGTAAGCGCCCCGTGTAGTGCCGGGCAGCCCGTTGGCAGGGGCGGCCCCCTCGTGGGCTGGCTGGGTCGGCGGAGAAGCCGGAGCGGCCCGCGCCCCTGCCTGCTGCTTTTCCGTGTGAAAGGTGTTTAATTATTTCTGACAGAGTTCAGCTTCGACATCTGTTCGTGAGCGGGGAGAGTCCATTTAGGTTATCCGTCACTGTGACAGGTTCAACTTTTTTGGAAGCGCTTTTTCCTTTCATAATGGGGCCCGGGCGGGGAGGGGTGGGGGCCGTGGATTGGAGGCGTGAGGCACAGACAAAGACCCTCCTGGGGCCCGGGGCGCGACGCCGCTGTAGACGGCAGCGGCCCTGACTCTGGCCTCTGCGGGCCTTTCTATCGGTGGCTGCTGGGGGTGGGGGGCGGACGCTGGGGCGTTCGGTGTGGGAAGGGGGGATCTCATCAGCTCTGCGAAGGGCTTTTGAAATGGTCCGTCCTTCTGGACCATACTTGTCATTCATTCATTCGCCCTGTCCTTCATTCATTCACTACAGACTCTTGCTGACCTCCCCCTCAGTGCCGGGCACCCTGCTGGGCGCTGGGGACATGACAGGCGTGGTTCCAGTGGGATCACATTTTATTGGGGAAGCTGGACACTGAACGACTTATCGCCCAGTTAACTAATTGGTTGCTGTGTGGATAAGTGCCATGAAGGGTCCTTTGGCAGTGAGAGGGGACCGGCCGGTAGGGCCAGGCGGCGAGTCCCAGGAGGCATCACAGCCCAGCCGTGAAGAGAAGTGGTCTGGGCAGGCCTGGACAGAGCCCGGGGACCCCTTCGGGGTGAGGCCCTTCACCTGCCTGAGCCTCCGTTTCCATATCGGTGAATGGGGACAGCACATCTACGAGATAACGCATATCTAGCACTTGGCACCCAGTAAGGGCCCGATAAACACTTTTCATGTCCCACGAGGGAGGGGCCTGAGCACCGCCTCCCTAATGGCAGCACTGTGGGGGTCTCGGGGTCTGTGCTCAGCGTCGGGCCCTGCTCCGTGGACCCTATAACTGAAATTCTCCACTCCCACGAATGTCCCCGGCAAAGACGAAAAGTGCCCGGGAACCCCAGGCTTGCATTCTTGTCCTTGTTATTTCTGTGGCATGACGGGTCACGTGTTCGAGCTTGGGCCCTCTGGCCAGAGAAAGCCGCATTCCAGGCCCAGGCCACTCGCTCGGTGACGAAATACGGACCCTCTCGCTTCTCTGTGAGAGGCGTAAGGACACTCGTAAGAAATAACTCACGTCAGTGACTTAGCACAGTGCCTGGCACCGCATGGAAGGTTAGCATCGTAGGGCGGCTGCTGTCATTCATGACGGTGCTTTATAGCCACAATCTAAAGACTGAAGAGATGCCCGAGAGCTGATCAAACCCTCATTATCGAAAATAGAAACTCGTTTGTTTCCTTCTGCGTTTGCGCTCCTACCTCGGGCCACCGAGGAAGTGCCACACAGGACAGACAGAGAGGCGTGTCCTGGGGCGGGGGTGGCGGTGGGAGGCCCTCCCCCTGCTCCCCGGGAGGAAGACCCCCCTCTAGCCCACTTTGTCCAGCGGCACTTGAGACCTCCAGGCAGATCCTGAGTCACAGGTGAAGGGGCTGGAGGGGCCGGGTGTCCCTGCTGGGGGCCGGGTGCCCGTGGAGCGCGTCCCGTCCCTCCCCCGCAGCCACGCCCCATGACGGGGCCCTCGGTGACGGTGACGAAAAGAGTGAACGGGGAAAGGCAACAGATGAGGGGCCAGGAAGGAGGCCGAGGACAGAAGTGCTGAGCGGGGCGGGGGAGAGGGAGGGGGGTCTCAAAGGTAGGAAACTGGAGAGACAGAGGGACCAGGGCGGAGTGGGGCCGGCTCGGTGCAGGGAGAGCTACGAAGCCTCCGGTCCTGTCCCCGGGCTGACGGGCGGCGGGCGGATGGTCGCTGACATGTGCTGACAGAGGCCTCCGGGGCAGGGCGCGAGGGGCCGCTTGGAGCAGGCGAGCAGGCTGCTCCGGCGAAGCTCGGAGGCTTGTTCGATCGCATTAGGCTCAGGAAGGCGCCGGCCCCTTCACTGTCTAAATCGCAGTTTAACGCAACGCGGCGGCCGGGCCCGGGCTGGCGGGAGCCGCTCTGTGCGGCCGTCCTCCCGGGGCCAGGCGCGTCCCCTGCAGCCTCTAGAAGGGCTCACTGGACCGAGCTGGGCTTGCACAGCCCCCCGTGTCCCGAAGCTGCTGTCTCCAGGTATCCTAGTTCCTCTACTCTGCACGACGCCCCCGGCTCTCACTGGAAGCCCGATCCGGGCGCCTCGGCGGGCGGCACAGCGGAATGAGTGCCGTCCGGCCCGTGGCTGGAGCGTGGCGGCCGTAGGGGACACGCCCTCGCGCCAGCCCCCGTAGATGTTTGCCCCATCTCCCAGGGATGCCACCCCGCTGGAGGTTTAGAGCTGGCGGCATGGAGCTGTCTTGCGTCCCCAAGTCCCCAGGGCAGGATGTGGTGCATCAATGACCACCTCAGTGGAAGGGGTTTGGCCCAGATGGCGTCCGCCCCAGTGGATATACACCCCGGCTCCAAGGTCAGATGACCCAGGTTTAGCCCAAAGCTGCCACTTACCAGCAGCATTTGCTGTGCTTCCTGTCTGTGACATGGGGACATAGCAGCAGCAGCCCCGCCAGTGGGTGTGAAGAGTCAGTGAAGGGGACCTCAGGGCTGGCACTTAGGAAGTGCTCAGACACGTTAGTTACTGGTATCGGCATGATCGTCATCGTTATGCCCCTCGATGGCTAGAAGCCCTCAGACTCTGGTGTCCAGAGGACAGGTAAAGAGCGGGCCAGGTGAGCAGCATCCGGCCTGTGCGGGAGGGGGCGGCTGGAGGGAGACTGACCTTCTGGAAGTGGGGCATGTGCCAGAGGGCGTCCAGCTTCACCGGCGGCTTGTACTTCCTCAGCTGGCTGCTTCGGGTCTCATACAGCTTCCCGAGGGTCACCTGCAGGCCAGAGAAATGTGAAGGAGAGACGCTCACCTGGCTGCCTGCAGGAGCCCAAGCTGAGACGACTCGTGAGAGCAGAGGGCGGGCTTCCTGGTGCTGTGGACCCGCAGGTCACTTTTCTCCTCGATCGGCCCTTCTCCGAGTCGGATTCCACGGGACCCGCTCCCCTGGCCGTGCCCTGGACATAGCTCGGTGTCCTCGGGGGCGGGACCATGGGAAGCCACGAGCGTGTTGTTCCAGTTTCTGGTTCGTCCCTAGGAACCATGGGTTCTGGCTTGCAGCCACCCTGAGGGCGGGCGGCGTCCAGGCGGCCTGTAATTCCTCCCCAGCTGGCACAGCCCCGGCGGGCAGTAGGGACCCCGCAGTGTGCAGATGGAGGGTACGTAAGTGGGGGACCGTCGCAGTCTCTCGGGAGCAGGTCCTCATCATGGCCCGCTGCTCGTGTAAGAGCGAGGACGGCTCCTTTGGGGGAGGGCTTTAGGGGCTCAGTTCAGAGCCCCCGAGATCTCTGCAGGTGGCATTTCAGAGGCAGGTGCCAGCAAGCCCCTATCAAAGGCCCTATAGCTGGCGGGGTGTGCTATGGCCTGAGTTGTGTTCCCTCTGAAGTCACCCCCGATGTGACTGAATTTGGAGACGGAGCCGTTAAGGACGCAATGAAGGTTCACTGAGGTTGTAATGGTGACGCCCTAATCCGATAGGACTCGTGTCTTTCTTTACAAGAGGAAGACACAGCGGGTGTGTCACGCAGAGCAAAGACCACGTGAGGACACAGGGAGAAGACAGCCGTCTACCAGCCGAGGACAGAGGCCTCGGGACGCACCGACTTTGCCGGCACCTTGAACTTGGACTTCCGGTCCCCAGAACTGTGGGACAATAGATTCCTGTTGTTTAAGCCGCCCAGTCCGTGGTACTTTGTCACGGCAGCCCAAGCATGGACCAAAGCCGGGGCCAAGGCTCCCACCTCCGGACCAGCGGGCCAGGGGCCCTGGACTCTGCGTTTTCAGCGCCTGTCCTAAAGGAGTCCTACGCACAGCCAGCCTGGCCCGCGGCTGTGATGCTGGTCAGAACTGGGGGAGTTAACAGGTGAACAGGGACTCTCGTTTGTACCTAGCACCTGGGCAGCGTTGCAGCCCCACCCCTGGAGCAGGCGGGCTGGGCGGTGTGGGAGAGGCCACCGGTGCCCACGGGGCACAGAAACTCCTGTCCCTGAGGAAAGGGACACAGGGTCATTGCCGTGGACCACCTCGTCCTGCAGGTTCATTGCCCAGTATCAAGACAGCTCCAGCAGGGTAAGAGGTCAGAGGGTGACTGGGAGGAGATGGCGTTTGGACTTATGGTCCCCCGATAAGGAGGGGAGAGGTGCGTCCCTGCCTGTCTATGAGTCCTCAGGCCTTTGCTGTGTCTCCCCGGGCACAGGGCCTTGGCTCAAGCCTGTGGGTCCTGGAGCTGAGCCCGACAAATGACAAGCGTTTGCAAGAACTGTGCCCAGTGCTGCCTGCGCCTGTTCCATGCACAGCTGTATTTCCCAGGACGCTGACGCAGCCTGAGTTCTGGGGCTCCCGGTGGCACGGGGTCCCTCTTAGGCCCTGGCGGAGCCCTGCTCATGGGCTCACATGCTCCTCTGTTTTTGTAAAAATCGGAATAGTGTCCTTTTTTCTTAAATGGGACCTCCGAAGTGTACAAGCTCCGGGCCTGCGAGGCCGTTTCCCCCGAGGTTGAGGCCTGGTGGGTTTTTGGCATCTCACACAACAAAGGCCCTCCTGTGGGATGGGGGATGCCGGAGGCACAGTCGACAAACGGGAGCCGAAGCGGAGTTCACTGAAGAAGCCGCGGCCCCCTCCAACCCCGCTCATTGATTTATTTCGTGAATCAGTTATAGTGATCTTATTGAATGTGTCTGAATAATTTACGAGCTTTTTGGATCACGTATCTTCTTTGCCTTATAGAACCGATTTGAAACTCTCTGAACCAAAGCAGAGGGACTGTCTGGCCGGGGCTTAACGAGTTAGCCTTTGGAATCGGAGGGACTCAGGAAGTCTTGTCACCTCTCTAAGCCTAAGTTCCCACCACCGGAGCTGGGGCACCGATGCCTAACAAACAGGGTTCCTGGGGGATTTTCCGAATGAAGCTCTGAGCAGAGTGTCTGGCCCAGGATAATTGCTCACAAAACGGAAGCCGTTACCGAGAATTTCATTTAGGGTCATCACCGTCCAAAACCCGGGACGTCCTTAGCTGCCCAAAAGACAGGCTTCTCCCTGGATGATGGCCCTTGACTTTGCAAACCGACCACCTTATCAACCCTAATAAATTGTTTATCAACCCAGACAGCACCCCCCAGCGCTTAGCGGGGCTGGCGTCCATAGCCATTTGTTTAACAATGTGGCAGCCACGAAGAATCTCGGAGAGGGTGGGGCCAGCAAGTGTCTCCTGAGCGCCTACTGTGTGCTGGGCGTGGTGCTACGGGTCCTCATTTAATCTGACCTCTCTTTTTACCTAGGAAATTGACCCAACAGAGTGCTGACTCACTCAAAGTCACACCGCTGGAGCTGGTACCAGTGCCTGGTGTCAGAGCCACTCATGTTAGCTGCTCAGGGGCACTGGCTACGGGACTGTCTCTTGAGTCAGGAGGCAGGGACTCGGACGCTCTGGGTTCTGTGGATTTGCTTCACCCGGACGAGCCGTGAAGTAGCTGCTAATTAATAAGCACGAGTCTCATTTGGCACCATAAAGCCGTTTGTAACAGCAATGCTCCCTCTGAAACTGGCCATTACCGTAGCAAGTTGACTCTTTCTTGAGCCATTAACGAATAAACTAGCCATGGGCCGCTTTTAAAATGTTATTGCCACGCTCCGTGCGTTAATGAGCTGGCGTCCAGGTGTCACTCCACGGCCACCGAGAGCCCTGGGAGGGGTCCGGGCTCCCTGCCATCGCTGCGGCTGCGGAGATCTGAGACCCTCCATCCCTCTGTGCCTCTCCGGCCTGTCCTGAGGGCGCCAGGATCCCTGGCAAGGCACTCACTGCCCCCCAGGTTGGCCTGGGACATCACAGCCACTGTCGCTGAGCCCTGAGCTTCACCATAATCAGTAGCAGTGGGGCCTCGCCATCAAGAAAAGCCTGGACCAGGGTGGGCCACTCCTGCGTGCAGGCCTGTCTGACCCCTTTGGCCACTCGCTTAGTGTCTCTGAGCCTCAGTTTCCCCGATCTGAAACAAACTGAGATGTCCTGTTGAGGTCGCAGCCTCATGGGGTGCTCAGGAGGACAAAATGCAGGAAGGCGGGGCGCGCACGCAGCCCTGGTCTCAGCAGGGAGTGTGGCGAGGGACGACACGGTCGTGACGGTTACAGCGACCAGGGACACCACCGTCGTACTTCGAACGGAGTCTGTAAAGCACGAAGCGAACGAAAAGCAGTTCTGAGTGTAAGGTGATCAGGCCGTGTCCACTGCCTCTCAAACCGTGAGCCGTCGGCGGCGATCGGGTGTCGCCGGGCCTCGGCCCCCGTTTCGCTGTGTGGGCACCGCCTCCCCGGGCCCGGCGTTCCACGCCTGAGAAATAGGGCTGAGGCCCAGCTCCCCGGCTTTTGCGACGCGTGAGCAAGATGAGGGCCTCGCCGTGGGCGGGAAACGCGACGCGCCCCTCGAGTGTGAGGAGCGCGTTCTTCGCGGCGCCCCCGCCCCCCGGGGGCAATTTCTCTGTTCGCTTTGCCTTCTCGGCCTTTGCTCTGCAGACAGCACAGCGCAGGGTCTGCCCAGGCCAGGTCAGGATAGTTTGAAATCTGATTTCTGGGGGTGTGAGGTCACGTGGAGGCTCGGCGGAGAAGTCCCCCCGGTGGGAGTTGGGACTCGGTTCTAATCCTGCCTCACGGGTGCACAGGGCCAGTTCACCGGCGACCCCGGCCATAATCTTCCATTCTCGGGGCTTACGTAGGGGTTGAACCTGATCATCACCAAGACCCTCC
>NW_024342468.1:1465964-1507229 GCF_902729225.1 Pteropus medius | reverse complement strand
AAAGAAGCGAGCGCCTTTCACGAGTCACTCAACAAACTGAGATTGCACACCGGCCAAGTGCTGGGCCTCAGAGGGTGACGAAGACTCTCTCCTTGACCAGAGCGTAGACAGGCTCCTCCGAGCCTTCTTCTCGACGAGGCCCTCATCCTTGGGGGCTGATCCTTGTCCCGCTAAAGCCAGTCTCAGCAAAGAACCTGCCGAGTCAGCCCCCCAGCCCCCGATATCTGATCGCCCAGGCCTGTCTTTACCAAGAATCCTTTAAGTCAGTTTAGCGAGACTCCCCTACCCTCGATGCCCCCTCTTAGTCACTTTCCATCCGCCGACCCAGGCACGCTGCTGCTTTTCCTGTGCGGGGCATTTCGCATGCCCCACCCCTTTGCCACGCTACAGATCGGGTACTGTCATCGCTCCCGTCCTGGAGGTGAGGGAGCGAGGTCCCAGAGTGGCGGGGACAGCTCTGACGTCACACCGGCTTGGGTGAACCGAGTATGTAATGAGGCGCATGCTTCGGAGGAGAATCGGGAGGAACAGATGCAGGAGGAAGGACAGAACAGAGGGGAGATGCTCGCCGTCCCGCAGCTCCCGATGGGGTGATGGATCCAGGTAACAATCGTTAGCGAGGCGGAGGCGGACGGGGAGCTTTGCAGCGGGCGGGCCAGTCGGCGGCACCTGAACCAGATGATCGAAGTTTTTTTATTGTGATAAAATGTACCTAATGTAAAATTTACCGAATCGATCGATCTTATCGTCGCTGGAAGTGATCCAGCAGGAGGTTTGCAGCACCACCCACCAAATATTTTTTGGGGAAAAAAACAACAACACGGGGGGCCACCAGGGAACAGCGAACCCCAGCTGAGTTTTAGAAACCATTAAAGAAATATTAAAAGTTACGTCGCGTGCGATCACGGTCCCACGATTATTTATGTCGTCTTCATTTGTTAGAGATGCAGACTGAAGGGTTTGTGGGTGACATAATACGTTGTTTAGAATTTACTTTAAAAAAGAAACTCTAGTAAAAAAAAAAAAGTAAAATACAATAATATAAAGTAAAAAGACGAGACGAGAACGGCAGGGTGTATTGATAATGGTCGGAGCCGCGGGATGAGGGTCAGTTGTGGGTGTCTGTTAGGCTGTTGCTCTGCTTTCGTGCATTTTTGACAATTTTCATAGTAAGAAGCAAAAAGAGAAGAAGGAAAAAATCTAGTGAGTAGAGCTCGTCGTTCCCCGTCACTGCTCTACGACCTTCCTTTCGATGCCAAACGGCCTTGGTCACCTTCTCCCCCACTCGGCTTGGGTCTGAGCTGATGACGTCTTCGTGTCTCTGAGTCAGGGTTCTCAGAGATTTTCCGGTGCTTCAGCATCACCCGGCCCCCGTCCCTAGAGGCTCTGACTCAGGAAGTGAGCGGAGGCCCAAGAAATAGCATTTTAAAAACAAATATAGAAAGTAGTATCGATACAGGGGGTAATGGGTTGAATGGCTGCCTCCCACCCGCCCCAAAAAAGCATGTTTCCATCCTAATCTCCAGAACCCATGTATATGACTTTATTTGGAAAACGGGGCTTTTGCAGATACAGTCAAGTCGAGGATTGCAAAGATGGCGTAAATATCTATGTAAATGCTTTTCAGGGTAGGCCCGACGTCCAGCGACGAGTGTCTTTATCAGAGATACGCAGGAGGGACACCAGAGAGAGGAGGACAGGTGACGTGAAGACGGAGACGGAGGCAGACCGGACCGATGTGGCCACCAGCCAGGCAACGCCTGAGTGGCCAGGGGCTCGGAGGGTCAGGCCCAGGTTCCGCCCTGGAGCCTCCCGAGGGGCCGCGGCCCTGCCAACACCGTGATTGCAAACATCTGGCCTCCAGAACTATGAGAGAATGCATCTCCGTGGTTTTAAGCCACCAAATTGGTGACAACTTGTTACAGCAGCCCCAGGAGGCGAATGCCCGGGAGCGCCTCAGCCCAGACTTTGGGAAGCACCTGTGCGGACGAGTGCCGTCCGAGAAGGTCCTGGGACTGGAAATCACAGAGCTTTCTCCAGCCGAAGGAGCACGGAGCTGCGTTTTGCAAACTCTCCTGTGTGCACAGACCACGGAGAACCCCGCTGAAGGCACGTTCTGAGTCGGGGGGTCTGGAGGTGGCCGTGCTGCGTGTGGGATGCATGTGCGAGGCTACAGGCCTCAGACATCACCCCGCCCCGGCGCCCTTAGCCCCCTGAGGTCCCATGAAATTGCAGACAGCACTTCTGAGCAGGTGCGTGCAGGTGTCTGGTCTAGGGAGAGGATCCATAGCCCGTATTACATTCTCAGGCGCACGGGTGCCCCAGAAAGTTCAGAGCCCCTGACCTCACCCGTGACTTTATCTTACAGACAAGGGAAGGAGGACGTGGCCTGACTGAGAAGGGAAGTGACCCCTAAGATCACACGGCGAGGACCTGAGACCGCGAACTCCGAGCCTCTGGCTTCGGGCTTGATTTGGCCTGCACGGTCGTCTTAGACTTGGAAAGCACTGTCAAGACTCAAAAATGGGGAAATTTTACATTAAAAAATCAGGTTGTCTTGGAAATGGGTAAGCTCCGACCGTGTGGGTCTGTGCTACTTACTGTATGGGAACAATCGAGCTGAGGGTCAGGTGCCACCAGCCTCGGGTGTGTCCCTTCCTTTTGTCCCTCTTACTAGGTTAGGGCCCCTACCTGCTGGACCCTCCAAGTGTTGGGTTTGTGCCTCCGGAGACAGATGACAGCCCCATCCCGCCCTCCTGCCCTGCCTGCGCTCTGGTTCTATCTGCCTACATGGGGACCGCTTAGGGACTGGGCGGACCCGGGACTCTATCTGAGCAGAGGTTCAGTGGCTTTGAAATGCCACTTGTGCTTAGAGGTCTCTTTACAGAGCAGCCTGTGGTGCATCTACAAACAGTGGCTCTTTGTTTTCCTGCTTCCCGTTACCCCTGTGGTGACTTTTATTACTTAATTATTACACACCCCATGCCTCCGAGCAGCCTAATTTATAGCCGTGCTTCCTAATGACACTAGATGTGTAATCTGGCAATATCTACCCCAAGAGGCCGCTCGCAACGGAAAAGCTATCTTCCCAGCAGCCCCCACTGCATACATCACTGCGAACCACCTCTCACGGCCCTCCTGCAGCTGTGCTGACCGCCTTTGTGTCCTGCTCTGGCCAGCGGTTCTTATCACCTGGAAAGAGGCAGGGAGGGGCTCAGAGCGGGAAAGGGGCTGATAAACCTGTGGCTCGAACCCTAGCCCCTGCGGGCTGAAGGAGGTCCAGCAGGGTTTGCCCACCGCGGCTCTCTTTATTCACTTGGACGAAAAGGCTGGGGAGCCTTGTCTGATGTGGGGAAAACTCAGGAAGGAGATCAAATCACATCCCCACTTCCTCAAAGCGCCCCCAATGGCCTCCCATTTCCTAGACTGAGCCCAGACCGCCTGCCACGCCGGGCAAGGCCTCCCCTTCTCCAACCCCTCCCTGACACTCAGCTGCTCCCCCGCCTTCAGGCCCCAGCTGTTGATCGGTCCATCCTCAAATGGCCCTCACCAGGTGACCTCCCGGGCAGAGGCGCACGCCTTCCTTCATCTGCCGGTTGATAATCTGTCTCGGCCATTGAATGCCAACACCACGAGGGTGGGAATGGTTTATGTCTGCTGTGAATTGGCGTGGCACTTCTCTCTATAATTATTTGTCGTCGAGGGAGAGAGAGAGAGAAGGAGATATAGTTTTCATAAGATAGGGCATTATAAAGTAGGTTATATAGGAGTTAGAATAAGTTAAAGGAAGTCAATTGATAGAAATGTAAGTCAGTGGAGGAAGGAAAGTCTTTTCAGCAAATGATGCTGGCACGGTTAGACATCACCGGAAGAAACAAAAAACAGCTCTCGACCTAAGTCTCACACCTTATACAAGAATCAATTCAAAACGGATCACAGATTTAAATGTCAAACAAAACTATGCAACTTTTACAGAAAACGAAGGAGAAAATCTTTGAGACCTAAGGCTAGGTTATGTGGCAAGTTCTTAGACATGACACCAAAAGCTTGATCTACATGAGAAAAAAAAAGATAAATTGGACTTCCTCGAAATTAAGCAATTTTTCTCTGGGAAAGATACTCTTAAGATGGAAAGACTAACCACAGACTGGGAGAAGAGATTTCTCCCAGCCAAACCACACACTTGGCAAAGGACTCCTATCTAGAATTTGTAAAGAACCCTCGAAACTCAACAGAAACAAATGGACAAACAATTCAATTAGAAAACGGGCAAAAGAGATGAGAGACATTTCATCTAAGAGGATATATGGATGACAAATAAATACACACAAAAAGAGTCAACATCCCTCGCCATTAGAGAAATGCAAATTAGGACCATGATGACATATCAGGATGCACTTATTAGTCCAGCTGAAATAAGAAATTATGACAATACCAAATGCTGGTGAGGACACAGAGAAAGTAAACTTCTCATACGTTGGCTGGTGGGAATGTAAAATGGTGCAGCCATTCTGGAAAACATCTTGGCAGTTTCTCAAAAAAAAAAAAATTCAACATGCACTTACGAGACGGGCCCAGCAACTGCACTCCTGGGCATCTGTTCCAGAGAAATGGGAATTATATCAACACGAGAACCTATCCACGAATGGTCCTAGAAGGTTTATTTGCCATAGCCCCAAAGCGAGAACAAGCTTCTAGAACGTCCGTGAGTGGGTGAATGGCTACACAAGCCGTGGTGCATCCATGCTACAGAGTACCACTCCACGGCAGGAAGGGACGAGCTGCTGACACACACGGCTTGCACGGTTCTCAAGGCCGTTAGGCCGAATGAAATGGCCTCCGATTCCATGCATAAAACATTTTGGAATTTTCCAGGGACTAGGGAGTGGTGGAGTGAGGAGTCACGCTATGGGGGTAGTGTGGGGGAGGTCTTCGAGGTGACAGTCTAGTTCTGTATCTTGATTGTGCCTGGAACTAAACACACACACACACACACACACACGAGTAAGTGCAGGTAAACGGGTGAAATCTGAAGTCTGTGTATGATAGCAATGTCAGTTTTTTAGTTTTGATGTTGTTCTCTAGTTATGTAAGATTTTATTATTGGGAGAAACAGGACGAAGAGTGCGCAGGATCTCTCTGTACTATTTTTATAACTTCCCGTGGATCTGGAAGTATTTATTAAAGTCAAATATTTTTTAATGCAATTAAGCTTGCTGGAGGCGATTGAAATAGCTTTCTACTTTATAGAAGAATACTACAAAATTATCATCATACGAAGAGATAATCAAAGACTATGGAGCCAAAATATGCAGGGGAAAAATTAATATAGGGTGTGTCAGGCAATTAATTTTTTAGTGTGTTATTTTTCTGGATTTTGTGGTTTGCGGTATTTGTCAGCTTACTTACAATTTTTTTTTCTGATTTTTTTCTTATTCTAATTTATTCAGTTTTATGCCTAAATTTGCATTCAAAACTTTGAATATTTTTTTCTTAACGACAGCCCCAAACTTGAATAAGCTCCAGGTCCCACAAAACCTGGAGCTTACCTTGAGTGCTGGTAAGATTTTTTTCTAATTATAGGACAATATTATGTATAACTTTATGCTGATAAACCCAAAACAAAATGGATGATTCGTCTAGGAAAATATAAAATATCGGCTTTGACCAAAGCACACATACAAAACGTTAGCCCATGGGGGCCGGGCCTCGGTGCCTCCACACGCTGTATGCGGTATTCCAGGGCTTTCCAGAACTTTTCATAAGAGAGCTTCCCAAAGCGTTTCAGGGTCCCACACCAGGACGAGGAGAGTATACAGTCTCACTTAACAGGAGCAAAAGAAAGGATGCTAAATGGAACATCCAGATCAATCAGGCAAGGCGTTGATAACCAAAGGCCCCGTCACGATGGCCTCTGCCCGCCCTGGAGCCGAGGAATGGTGCAGCCACAGAGAGCTCGTCACTCTCTGGCCCTCCCCACTGAGCTTCCAGCCCGAGGAAGAAAGAAACTTTTCTCCCTGAGAAGCCGAAGTTTTGACTATTGTGCTATTCCGGATGTATCAGCGAGTGCACGGAGGTGGTCTTTTGTCATTGGAAGTGACAGAAATAGCTACGGAGACGATGAAATCCCGAGATACCACCTGGGAAAGAAGGTGACCCTCAGGGCAGGTTCGAACAGGGCAGGGACACACATGTCCTCGAATCCCCCTGCGGCTCCCAGTTGTTTGCTGTGCTGGTCACATTTATACAAGTGATGACGTGTCTTTACTAGGAAGTGTTACATGGCTGCCACCAAGAACGAAGTGGGCAAGCGTGCATGACCCAGACGGACCCCCGGGACGTGCGTCGAAAGCGGGTTGCAGAGGAAAGAGCTTTGCGTGTGTAAGTGCGTCCACACGGGTGTGAATGCGTGAGGAAGAGCCTGGAGGAGCTGGCCGGGGACCCCGGGGTGGGGCAGCTGCGTGGGAGGGACGAGGGGGCCCTTCCCCTTCCTGTCTGCTGCCTGGTTCCAGACGACAATTTTGCAACAAATAAAGCCCTCCACCCCTTCCCCTCCCCGAAAAATCCAAGTCTGAAAAGTCGTGCAACTCGGCTGAGGCCACATAGTCAATGACGCGGTGACAGATCCAGGTCCCCACACTCAGCGTTGGGTCACGAGCCCACCACACCCTCCCCGCACCATGCACAGCCCTGAGAATATCAGACCAGAACACTCTCTGGTCACCACGGGCAGCCGACAGACAGCGGCCTTCCCCGGGGTCACGGGGAGGCCCTTGGCCCTCGGCCCTCGGCCAGGCCTGCACGGTCGCCGTGGGGGGTCAGCGTTCCCAGTGTACGTGGCCTTCTGGACGCGTTTATAGGAGCCATTTTCCTTGTTTCCTTCCGCAACTGTTTTTTGCCGCCACCTTAGAACACGCTCACTTTTTTTTTTTTTTTTTTAGAGCAAATGCAGTTGTTTATAATAAATTTTTAAAAAAGCTTTTTTTTCCCCACCCCAAAATGAATGATTTTTGCCACAGGCTGAAAGTCCCTGTGTGGTTATAGCCGTCCTTTTCTGCAGCTGTTTGGGGGAGCGGAGGGGTTCACACAGAAGGTCTTAATTATTTATCTTCCCTAAATGAGGTGGGAGACATGGGGCGGGGAAGCCGAAGCCCAGAGAGGTCAAACGGCTGGCCCCGGGCCACACAGCACACTCTAGGAGCAAAGGCTGGATGCCCACCCCTCGGGCTGCGGCCAAGAGAATGCAAACTGATGTCCGCAAAGGCTGCAGGTGGAGGCCAAACCCAGGAGGCCTGGCCACTCGCTTGTCGAACCCAGACCTTCCCAGACGCTTGCTCTCTGCACTGGGGGGTCGCAGGCGTGCAGCAGCCTTAATAGTAATCGTTACAGCTCACACGTCCACCTGCTTCCTCCATCTTTAGGATGACTGTAGAGAAAGATGTTAATATCTCCGTTTCACAGATGAGAAAGCTGAAGGTCAGAGAAGAGCATTGTCTTGCCCAAGACCTCACAGCCAGTGGGCGCCACGTGGCATTGCAGCGGAAGCCCGTGGGCATCCCCGCCCCGCAGCTTTGCCCCTGCAGTGCCAAAGGCTGAGTGCCATGGGCCACTGGAGCTCAGAGGGGACAATGGTTAATGGAGCAAGGCCACGGGACAAGAAAAGTCCTTCTTGAGCCTTTGACGGGTCTTTAGGGGAAGCAAGGGGACTTGAAGCAGAGTGATCAGCGTGAACAAAGACCGGGGGTCAGGCCGGGCTGGCCCCAAGCCCCCTGACGGGCGTCGAGAATGACAGTGACTGCAACGGAGACGCCTCCCGTTTGAACGAGCGCTTACTGTACCGAGCGCAGTCTCTGAAAGCGAGGATGAACGTTCCCGCTTTCGGACGGGGAAACTGAGGCTCAGGAGAATCAAGCGACTTGGCTGAGTCTCGTTCATGGGCCCCGGTCATCTCTGTCCAGGTGCTTTGGCCCCGTGGACCAGCCGTTGGTCCCCTCTGTCCCCAGCGGGTAGAGTTGAGTCGTGCTTTCCTAGTCTGCTTCTCCGATTGTTCCCCTCCACATAGAGGAGCCAATTTGTCCTGACCCCGCGGGGGCCCCTGCCCCGAGGTCTCAGGCCCTCACCCTCAGCATTTCCTCTGTATCTGAGCAGCTGCCTCCGAGGGCTTCGACAGTTTATTTGCTATAACCTGCCGGGAATCTTTAGGAAAGTTTCCCACCCACCTGACAGTCCCACTAAGAGCGGGACCGGGTCAAAACTAAGTCCAATAGAGCGGGAAATGGGGAATACACTGAAATGCAATCAGCCCCGACTCCGGCGGGGCCTGCAAGAAACTTCAAATTCGTTCCATCACATCCATCTCGGCTGCCCGGCGATTGATACACGCAGCCAGGGGTTGATCGCCGATGACGGAGCCGCAGCCGGGCAAGGGAAATGAAATTAGCATTTGCAAACATTAGGCTGACACTCGCGCGTGCGGCGGGCGTGAGGGCTGACAGCTCTGATTTGCCCACGCGGCTCCTCTCTGCCAGAGGGTGCTCTGTGGATTGCAGGGGCCTTTCCGTGGCAACCCATCTTCATTTTCGATGCTCATTAAAACTTTGTGGAGCTGGAGAACTTGGCGGAGGAGAGGAAGCTGTAGGTACCTTCTGAGGGACTTCAGGTACACGTTTGTTGAAAGGTGTTTGAAGAGGGAGCCTTGGGTCTGACAAACCGGATTTTAGTGCGGCTCGCCGTTCACAGCGGGCTAAAATAATTGGTCATCAGTGACTACTAATTCGGTTTAGTAGCCAGAGGCGATTTTTTTCTTCCTGGAAAAATCAATGACAGCACGCGGGTCTGTCCAACGTGATTCTGCTGCAGACGGGTCCTTGTCTGGCGCTTGATGCTTCTTCCAGTGGAGACAGCTATTTTGTTAAAATAAAATTAAAATCCATTTCTAATACGCCAGTGGTCCCAGGGGGCGGGAGGGGCGAGGGCACCCGCGGAACCTCCAGGGCGGAAGGACTGTGGCCTCGGCTGGCTGGCGGGCAATTGGGAGCATGCCGTGGACTGCGGGGTCTGGATTGGGAGGAGGGCTGGGCTTCTCTCTGTGATTCGAAATCAAAACCGCACCCACGAGGGACACCCAATGGTGGCATCGTCTAAAGAGACTCAGCTTCGCTTTGGTCTCCTGGAGGTGTCCCTCTGTCCCGGATGGGGCCTTCAGGGCTGGGCTGCTTGCCTCTGCCCGCCCCCGCCGGCCTGAGGCGTCCTGAGAGGGCTCATCTGCCTCACGGTCAAGTGACTTCGGTGGCCATTTACCGAGCACGGCGCTGGTCCCTAAAGTTGCACAGCTGCTTTTTTTTTTTTTAACAAGCAGTTCTGCCTGTGGTCACCCACACGGTCCCAAAGCCACCGCTAAATCCATAGTTTTTGCTTTTTGTTTTTAAAGTGAGCCTTTAATGGAGATCACTGCGGATTCACCTGCGGTTGTAAGAACTAACACAGAGGCAGGGGTCCCCCGTCCGCCTTCCCCAGTTTTCCCCAGTGAAACTAAAGGACAAAGTCACATCCAGGACATTGGCACTGAGACAATCTACCCGTCTTATTGGGCTGTTCCCAAATTTACTCGCACTCATTGGCGCATGTGTGCATTTCTGTGCCGTTTATTACGTGTAGGTTTATCTATGGTCAAGATACAAAACAGACCATGTCCACAAGGCCACCCTGTTCCAGCCACGCCCGGCGCCCCTCACCCCCGCTGCTCCCGTTTTTATCCTTATGAGAACCCTACCAGGTAGGAACTATTATTATGGATAAAGGACCATTGACATCAACACCGCACTCTCGCTAAAGAGTTCAACGAGGCGCAATAATGTGCTCAAGATCCCCGTCCAGCAATAATGCACTAACGTGATCGCAGACAGCAGACTCAAGTCCACGCCTGGCCCGCAGACGCGCTTAGTTCGGCTTGTAGCATTTTAAAAACTCTTGTTTAATATATATATATTTAAAATCAGAAGAATTCACATAAGAACGAGGCGTCAGCGTGTCGGGGAACGCTGGTTCCACATTCTCGCGTGTCCACAGCCGTATGGAGCTGTGGCCCTGAGACCTGGCCTGGGCTCCAGTCTGACGCGGTCCCCACAGCTCCCCATGGCCTTGCGCAGAGCTGGCTTTGCCCCTTTCACCTGCCAGGCTGCTGATGGCCTGGGACACTGTAGCCCAGCTCTGTGGTTCTTAAATAATAAAAGTACTTGGTGTCTCTCATTCTTCCCTAAAGCTCGAACGCCTCTTTACTGATGAACTCAGGCCACATCTCCAGACGTAGGAGGAGGCAGCAGTAACCCCACTTGGAGATGGAGAAGGCCTGACGGCAGCTAACTGCCCCAGACCAGAAGGGCCCTGGCCTCAGCCTGAATGAGAAGCCATGTTTTAATGCTGTCTCTCCTCCCTCACCAGAGTCTCAAACTCGAGCGTGAGAGAGAGTCACTCCGGGTTGCTTATGGACAATAGAGGTGCCTGGGCACCAACACCGGGCATTCTGACCCGCAGGCCTGGCTGGGGCCCAGGCATCCACATTTTACCAGGGGAAACTGCCCCATGGCCTACGTGATTCCAGCCTACTGGTCACTGGCACCCTTAAGGGGTCACAGCTCTGAGCCTTTCCTTAGAGGACCCTCCAACCTGGCCGCCTCCAACGCCTGCATCTGGGGTGGGCTGGCCGGCCACCTCTGGCCCCAGGGGACCTTGGCTCCCGCTTCATTTCCTCTCAACCCCCGCTGCCTTTTTCTTAATTGTCCTTCCTTGGCCCAAGGGCTTGCCTTTTCTAACTAGCCTGGAGGAAGGGGTGGTAATTGAGGCTCAGCCTGTCTCCCTGGCAGGACTCTTAGAGCTAATTAGAGAAGAGGACCTCTGGGCTTGTGGTTAGTTTTTAATTGTTTGTGGATCCAACATAAAAGCTAATGACAGGGGAGGGAGGCTTAGTTAGCCTCACACTCCTGACTTCTACATTTGTCTAAGAGGTCATTTGCAATTTGTTAACATTTTTCACAAGGGTGAATTCAATTAGCAGCTCCTGCACCCACTCCCACCCAGCTGCAGGCCAAGGCGGGCAGCGGAGCTGGTCGGCTTTCAGGAGGCGTCTCCCGACCCGGAGCGCCTGTGCCCCAAACTGGGGAGGCCTCCCCTACCTCCTTCTCGGCACAGCTGGCTGCGACTTGAGCCCTTCTGGAGAGAAAAGTCTCCGTAAAGCCAAGCGGACATGGCCGAGAACGAAATATCCTCTCGGGCACTCAGGAAATCTGCTGTTCAGGGTGATGCTGGCACCGGGGGGAAAAGTGAGCGGCAGACAAAGGGCCCCGGCCGGGGAGGCTGCGAAGGTGGTGGAGAGAGCACCTGGAGAGGAGTCGGGGCATCTAGCGTCAGCCGAGGAGGCACCGCTTCGGCCTGGCAACTAACTCTACTTGTGGTTTCAACCCCCGGAAATCTCGCATGCAGGTGTAAGGTCATAGGGGGCAAGAGAAGCAACCTGGGTACCCCGCGCGCGGCAGGAGACGCAGACAGCAGGGAGTGGGAAAAGCAAGTCGCCACGCAAAGTGATTTGTAGTGTATGAAACCACACTAAATGTCACACGTTCTTTAAGGCCGTCTGACGGCATAGCAAAAAGTGAAATCCTGGCTGGAGAGCATGCATGTCCCTCGGATGGTCCTCGGGGAGCAGAAGGAAGGACGTGGGGCCAGGAAGTGCTGAGAAGGGGCTTCGGGCTGTGCTTGTTATATTTTACTTCTCTAATAATAATTTTTTAAAAAAAGAGAGAGAGAGAGAGAGGGCAAACGCAGCCGATGGCAACGTGCTGAATCCGAGGGGTGGGAACGTCTGAGCTTTTCTCTCTGCTTGGGGAGTTTCCCCATAAACACGAAAGACGGCATGGGCCAAACCGTTTGCTCCCCAGGAAAGTGGTTACACTCATCATCTTTCGGCTGGTTATAAGTCTGGACTATTTATGCACTATTTTCGCGTGTTCACATATTTCAAAGACATGATGGACGATGACATGTAACGAGACTCTAGGGGAGCCGTTGTCAAATGATAGTTCTAAAGGTGGTCTTCTCCAAACTTGAGGATTTCCGACTTTGCCTTCAGATGCTCTGATGACTGTAGCGGAGTGAGTGGTGGGTGGCCCCCCCCAAGATACATCCTCTTTCTAACCCCTACACCCCGTGAACCTGACCTTACTCGAGGTCATTGTAGAGGCAGTGTACTTAAGGACCTTGAGATTAGATTGCCCTGGGCCATCCTGGTGAGCTCCAAACCCAGTGACAAGCGTCTTTATCAGACACTCAGAGGAGAGGCCATGCGACCAACCACAGAAGCAAAGATTAGAGAGATGCGGCCAGAAGCCAAGGGATGCCAGAGGCCACCGGAAGCCAGAAGAGGCTTCTGGGCTCCACGATAAGAGAAGGAATTCTGCTGTTTCGTCTGTGCTGATCTGTTACAGAGGCCTCAGAAAACTAAGAGCTACAGCTCAGTGCCCAGCAAGTCCGTGCCCAGGGAAGAGCCGGTCATCTCGTGTGTCCTTCGGCGTTAGAACAGAGGCCATTCCCAACAACGGGGGTGGCTCGCAACCAAGCTAGCTATTCAGTCTCATGCAGTCAGTCAATAAGCATTTATTGAGCACCTACTATATTCCAGGCACTGGGGCTACAGTGGGCACTAATAGGCACACAGAGTACGCGGAGATAACGAATGTGGCCTCGTGGTCGTGGACCAGTGTCTCTGGGCCTTGGTTCCCCCGTCTGCCACCTACGGGGTCATCCTAGAGTCATGAGAGACACGTGGCTGGAGCACCCTTCACCGTGCCTGGCCCTGCAGGAGCTGAAGAGATGGAAGCTGGCGTAGTCATGAATCAAAGCTAAAGCAGGGTGTTGGGGCTTCCACATGAATGGCTGCCTCCACGGGCCTCCCCGGGGCAGGGGCCGAGCCGGCGAGAATCCGTCCTGCGGGACATGCTCCTTCTCTCGGGCCGGTCAGTGTGGCAGCAGGATGAGGGGCGATGTGTCCGGCTTGAGGCCTGGCTCTTCACGCAGGGTCAGGGTTCTGGCTGGCTCCCCGCGGTACCAACTCCTCTGTGCCCCATGTCATGAGGGGCCACTATGTCACCAAAGGGGCAGAACCAGCTGCACCCCCAGCAACCCCTCTAATTGTGTTGAGACTGGAGGCTGCAGAGGCGAGAGGGGGCCTCCCACCCCGGCCGGCCCAGGCACCGAGCCCAAGGCCCATGTTTTGCCCTCCGATGCAGGAGGGAGGATGGGCGAGGCCCTGGTCTGCAAACATCAAAAGCTGGAGCCGGAACCTGTGCACTGAGACTAGGGAGGCCCCAGGGGGCGGGGGGGCGGGGGATGGCAGCCCCGGCCTCACAGCCTCGTTAGCGCTGACCCTGGCACGGCTGCTCCTGACGGATGGTGGGGTTCGGGCGGGACAGGCCGCAGGGTTGCAGCGGCCCTATCCATTATGGGCCCATCGGCGCCTCCCTGAGCCCTCCCTGCTCCCAGCGCCGCAGGCCGGGGCGGGGAATAAATCTCTGTCTGGGCCACGGGAGAGAAGAGAGGGGAAAAGGCAAAGCATGAAAAATGTCTCCTTCTTGGGTCTGGCAACAAAGCTGCCGGGAGGAAAGGGCTGTGCGGGGCGCTGGGGAGATGGGAGGGGAGGGAGCGGGAGGCGCCTGCTTGGTGGGAGAGGCAGGCTTCCGGCGGACGGGGGAAGAGGACAGGCCCGCAGACCGCGCCTTCCTTCTCCCTGCCGGACCCCTGTGAACACAGCTCCCTCTGGATCTGGTCCGTGGCAGCAGGCTGGCTCTGAGGACGAGGAGACCCCTGTTGGACCAGTTCCAGGTGTCCCGGGCCCCAGCCAGGCAGTGACGTGCACAGTGACGTTCAGGTCTGGAGCGCCGGCCCGTTCCTCCGTGAGCCCTGCCTGCAGGAATCCTTCCCACTGCTAAGTGCGAATGTCCCCGAGTGGGCTGCCCGGACCCGAGTGCCCAGGCTTTCACTTATGACCCGTGAGCTCTCGCTAAGGGCTGTCACCGCTCCGTGCCTCGGTTTCCCCGTGCGTAAGTGAGGGTGCCGGGCTGCAGCGAGGATTGACTGGGTTTCTCTGCGGAAGCCGGGCCCCCGCGAAGTGCTCGGCAGGGTTGGCCGTCGATCGTTGTAGCCGTTGTCGGTAAGTGCCATCCCACCGCTGAGGACTCGCCCCGCGACAGGCGGCTTGCGCCATCGCGGGTGGGGCTCGGCATGAAAGACGACTTCCCCTCCCGGGGCCTGGCTCTGTCTCCTGGCAGCTTGCAGCCTGTGGATACGGACGGCAGCTCTGGAAGGAGACGTGACTCTGTCATGACTGGCCGTGTGACCTTGGGCAAGCGATTCTCGGAGGCTCAGTTTCCCTATCTATAGGGAGTAACAGCCCCTACTTGGCAGAGTGGTGAGAGTTTAACGAGGTGGTGCGGGTAAAATGCACAACGTTTACCCGTCAGCCGCTTGGCGAGGGCTTAGCCACGAGTGTGGCCCCCCCAAACACACACATCTTCCCCACCCCCATCCGGCCCACCATCCTCTGGACATTCTCCTGTTTCTGAGCCTTCCCTGAATATACGACGCCCCACGTTTTTTAGTTTGATGCTCTAAATGTGATCTGAGCAACAGAATAGAGTAGGAAGCCCACCTCCCTTGTTCTGGACTTGCTACTTCTATTAATCTGGCCAAGGGACACATTCGGTCTTTGAGACAGCATCACCGTGATGCTGATTCACAACACCATCCGCGGGGGAACACACCAGAACCCGTTAAACGACACGAGACTGTCTGGCTTTACCATCTCCCTGGGTCTCAAACGAACTGTCTCTTCACTTTCGATAACTCTACCTCAAAGCCTTAAAAGGCCCTAGACCCTATTTCTTCCAGCAAATATTTACTGAGTGCCTACTATGTACCAGGCTCTGACGATATAGCGGTGGACAAAACCGGCCTTGTCCCTGACTCCAGGACCTGAGAGCCCAGTGGAGAGGACGGGCATAAAGCAGAGAGCTACAGAGGCTCCTTGACTTTGGATGGGGTCACGTCCCGACACACCCATGGCACACTGCAAACATCGAAAGTGGAAAATGCATTCAGTACTACGCCGTGGACTCTCGGCTGACTGGGAGCTGAGGCTCGCTGCCGCGGCTGCCCAGCGTCCCAAGAAAAGATTAAAACTCAAAATGCAAAGAATGGTTTCTACTGAATGCATACCGCTTTTGCACCATCATCAAGTCAAAAAATCCTACGTCCAGGCATCGTAAGTCCGGAGACCATCTGCTGTTGTCAGTGCCGCAGAGCAGAAGGGGGCGGGGGTACTTCTTCGAGGGGTTTGGATGTACATGTCAAGGGAGACGAGGGGGTCTTTGCGAGACGCACATGCTCCCTCTTGTGGTCAGCCAAGTTACATTCAGCTAGATTTTAGGCCACCAATAAAACCGGAGTTGGTCTCCCCATTTGGAAACTGTGGCGCATCTCTGGGACATGATGTCTGGGAGGGGGCTTATTATTATTTTATAGGAGTTTGGCTGGGTGGCTCAGATTTTGGCCGTCAGCTCCAGGAGAAACAAAATAACCCTGAATGATTGATGGGTCCATTGTAAATTTGTAAAATAAATCAGCTTGGCAGAGAGATTCGAAAACCCCTGTCGGGCAGCAAACATTTTTTAACAGCCTGTGGAACGTCCTCCATCCTTCGCATTTCGTCGCTGTCAGGCTGATGATGCATCTGATCGCTGGGCGAGAAGCAGCGCAGGCAGAATGGTGGGCTGGCAGCCTCGCCCGCTTTTCTCATTTCTCCTTTTCCCGTGGTCTGAACACTCGGTGCCAGGATCGGAGGCTCCTGACTAGACCGACTGGTGCATGAACTCAGTGCCCTGCTGAAGAGGCGGGTCGCTACTGGCTCCGTGTTCGGATTCCCAGGCGGCCGGGAGCGCCCCGTGTAGTGAAGTTCCTGGGTGCCCCAGGAAGGAGCTTTTTAATTGCGAAGTAGGGAGCCACTGAAGGTGAAGGTGAAGGGAATGGACTAATTCAAAGGGAAGCTCCTTGGGCTCTTTCGCTGTGTTCGGATTTAAAGCTTTCAGAAAAATGCAGACGGGATGGCCTTACGCAATATGTATAGCTGTTCTCTCTCAGCTTCCCTCTAGTGCAGAAAAAACTTAGGTAGTGTCTCCACCTGTGTTGCTTCCACCCTCGTGTTTTGTTAGGTGGGCAGATCAGTGCCACGGTCACCATGACAGGTATTCAGGACGGAACAATCCCCACCCCGAGGCAGAGCAGCCGGGGGCAGAAGGCTTTACCTCTCTGACCTTCTGTCTCTTCTTCTGTAGAATGGGGATGTAGGAGTTCTGACCTCGCACTCGCTAAAGCTGGACAGCGTTATTTAAGGAGAGGATGCATCTGAGGTGCTCGGCTCCATGTCTGACGTGTAATAGTAACGGTGATACATGGTTGCCAGCATCAGTTTAAAGCAGGGTCCACCCACCTTCCATCTGGTTCATGTCAGACACTGACAGGCAGGAGGCTGCTTGTTGACTGAGTGATGGACCCTCTCGCTAGCATCCTTGCCCTGTGTGTGGCGTGAGGCTTCCAGGCTGCGTGGTGGTAGAGCCCTGGGTGCCCAGAGTCTGCCAGGAGCACCAGCTGCCGCCCGGCGCTCGCTGCTCTCCCTCCCGCCATCCCCGACTCGTCATAATCGACAAGGCTGGACCAATTAGGAGCAGTAACAATTAAGAGGTGCCAAGGGCATGCGAACATTTGCAAACACCTATTAAAACGTATCAATAATTAAGTGCTGCTTTAATAGTTACATTTCTGGCCTCCAGACATGTCTGTTTATGGACTTCGGGTCGCATCCTGCTTTGAGATCTGTGTCGTGGCCTTACACGCTGGTTATGAAAATTTAAAATTCGTCCCTGACTTGAATTCTGAGATTCGACAGGGAAATGGTACAGCGAGAATACGTGGGTTCTTCCCAGCTGCCGGATGCTGCAGGTGTGCTCGAAGCCGGCCAGCCAGATGGGGTACAAACGGGCTCGGCCACCGTGCAGCTTTCGGTAGGGCCCGTGCCTTCCCTTTCCTGGCCTGTCACATGCACAGAATGACAGCTGCCTGAGAGGATTGTTAGAATTAGCAGTTACCTGTGCAAAATGCATGCCCCATGTATGCACGAGGTACAGCGGCTTTCGTTAGTCCTGGCCCTACCACGATGGGAGGGAAAAAAGAGGCAGCACTTAGCCGAGGGATCGAGATGACCAGTGGCTGCAAACTCAGTGCCCAGAGGGACCAGGCGGATGGCATAAATGAGAGAGCCAGGCTGGGCGGGGGCTGGAACAGACAGTAGGGGTCGCTTGGATTCTGTCCGAAAGGGATGCTCTCTCTCAGTCGCAGTCCGGGGCAGGAGTGCTCACTCAGGTGACTGGGGCCTCTGACTTTTTAAAGAGAATCGAGAAATCCACGTGTTTATATAAAGTCTCTTGACTTTGAAAATGTGACAACTCATTCAAACTTTTTAAAAAAATTATTGCAGGGACCAAACAAACGTCTCTGTGGATTGACTTGGCCGTGGCCCCCTCTCGTGACCACATGTCTACACTTGACTTGGCCGTGGTCCCCTCTCGTGACCGCATGTCGACGCGGCCCCCTTTTCCAGGTAAAAGCTTTGGTCTCCAGTTCCTTTGAGCCACGGAGGCTGGTGGATTGACATGTACCTTTCCGATTTCATGACAATCTGTAATGAATTGGTGTGGACCGGGAACCACATCGGCTACCCGGGAAGGAAGTAACGGAAAGATCACCCGTCCAGGTTTGAGAGGTGGAGGAGGCGGGCAGATGGGGGTGTGGGTTACCGTTCTCATCTGTTGATTTTGTCCATCGTAAAATAGATAACGGGCGAGAGAACCTGATATTGGAGCGCAAGGGTGACGGTAATATCTGTGGTCAGAATTTATGTCCCACGGTAGTTACGACCCCCATGCCTGTTAGCATACTTGGCATCCAGTGAGCTTCTTGTGCACTTTGACTGACGCGGGGCTTTATTTTTATTTTTCGACACATTTGTAGTCGCGAGTAGATGGCGCTCGTTTGTACTTTGTTTATTTATTTATTGGGCCGAATCACCCAGCGGCTCCTCAGGTAGTTGAGTGTAATCAGGTTTGGTTTTAAATACGCTTTTAAAAGTAAAGAAATAAATACAATCGAGGCTTGGAAAAGGTGATCATTAGAGAATGGGCCTCGGCGCCATAACTTTAAAGTAATAGCCCCATTACGGAGGGGGCGATGACTTTGTAACTGTTCCCTGCATTTACGTTGTAAGGTTAAGAGGCTTTGCGGGCAGGTTGGGCAGCTCAGTAAAAGCTTTTCCAGCAGCCATTTAACCTCCATTTACGAAGAAATAAAGCGAAATTGATGCTGATTTGGGCCTGCTTTGGGGGATATTTTTGCTGCATAAAAGCTCTTTTGCTTACAATTTGCTGAGCTGCCCTGTCACATCAGAAAGGACCTGCTGTTGATAAAGATAAAGCTTTATAGCCGCGATATTTGCTGCTAACAGCAACCTAATGCAGCATTTTCATTTTCGTGCAATTAATGTTAACGTCTGCTACGAAAATTGTCATTAAATACCATTTTAAAATCCATTCAATTTGCATATGCAAAGCCCATTTACCATCACAGAAGATATAGCTGGCACTTCATCACGTCCTTTCTCCAGAATTGTAGCCACTCGGTTTTATAGCAATTTAAGATTTTATATTGAAAGCTAGATGATAATGGATGTCCTTTCTGAGCCCAGCTGACTTAAGCTTTTCCATTGTATATGGAAAAATGCAACCTCAGGACCAGAAACTGTGGGTGTTCATGCTGTACCTCAGTCACAAGGAAGCAAGACGTGGAATTTGAAAGAGCACTGGGTAGGGAGCCCGCCAGCCTGACTCCAGACCTAGCTCCTGTCTGGTCACAACTGGCCATATGACCTTAGGAAAGCCTGTTCACCTCTCTGGGCTTCTATTTTCCTGTTTCCTTTAAATAAAGGCTTTGAATCAGATGACTGCTAATGTCTATGTATTTCAAGATTTTATATTTTTAAATATAAGCACTCTAAGTTGAGAATCCAGGCCAAGCCTTGCTGTGAAGAAGTTGTGTGAACTTGGGGAGGTCAAATGATCTCTTCTCGCCCTCAGCTGGTTGTAATCCTGCCTACCACCCGCACAGGGTTTTAATGACAATAAATAAAATTGGCATGGAGACAGAACATACTTGAGAGTCCCAGAATGCTGGGTCACACAGTAACGTCCTATCTACGGAAGATGAAACAGAAGCCCGGGAAGAAAGGAGAGCTGGGGACAAATTTGGGACTAGAACCGCAGGCTGACTCAGCCAGGGCTCCTCCGGGACACCAGGCTGTCTTTGAGACACTGGTGACCAGTGTCTCACGGATGAGTCTAGTGATCTGGTGCACAGCGGGGACTGTGTCCCTCTGCGCTCTGGGCAGTCTACGAGAAAAAGATCAAGGAAGGCACACGTGTTGAGGGCCTACAGAAGAAGCGGGCAGGGGTGGCGGGGAAGATGCCCATTGACTTAGGGCATTATTTCAAAGGCGAGGTAGAGACAGTGCACAGACCGGTGTCACTAAGTTAGTGCAACCAGAAGTGACTTTCCAATGTGTCTCCAGTGTCACAGTCCAGGTTCTGAGGGCCGGTGAATAGAAATGCATTTCTGGTGAGTCCATGGCAGGTGAGAAAGCTTACCAAAGAGATGATGCCGAACTTTGAAGAACTAGTAGGTTTTACCAGTTAGGATGGTGAGAAGAGGTGGAGGGAAAAGCATACAAAAGCATGATGGCAAACGCTGGGGAAGACAGCATGGAGGGTCCTCAGAAAGTTAAACAGAATTCCCATACGATCCAGCAATTCCACTCCTGAGTATGTACCCAGAAATACTGGAAACAGGGATTCGAACAGACTTGTGCATCCATGTTCATAGCAGCATTATTCACAATAGCCAAGAGGTGGAAGCAACCGAGATGTCCATCAATAGATGGTGGATAAACAGAATGTGGTCTAAACACACCATGGGATATTATTCAGCCTGGTCAATCAGAGCATCAGAATCCCCTGGCCTCAGCGATTGGTTTAGAAGCAGACATGTGACCCAGGACTGGCCAATCAGACCATCAGAATCCCCTGGCCTCGGCAATTGGTTCAGAAGCAGACATGTGACCCGGGACTGGCCAATCAGCATATTTCACAAACCCTTCTCACAGTGGTTGTTTCAGGGGTAGGCGTGGCACCAGAGTTGGGCCAAAGAATCTTAACCTCGAGGCTTTTGTGGTTCCTATACCCTTCCCACTGGTGGCACTAAGAAAATAGGACATGAGAAGGGAAACGGCTCCTGGCCATTTTGCCTTGTGAGGAAGAAGTGTTTCAGGGAATGGAATCCAAGCTGGGAAGCACGGCCAAGACAGAGAGAGACACACCAAACGCTGATGACATCACTCGACTGCCTGCATCCAGCTATGCCTGAAGCTGTACCCCTGGGATTTTCAGTCACGCGAGCCGATAAATTCCCCTTTAAAAAAATCAAGGCAGTTTGGGTTGAGAATGATTACCTGCAACCACATTCTACGTTTATAGAATGTCGTGCCTGCCAGGGGTGGGCCATGAGTCACGTGTCGGCCGCTGAACCAATCACTGTGACCAAGATTTGAGAAATACACTGATTGGCCAGGCCTGGGTCACTTGCCCCTCTGTGTAGTCAAGAGCCCCACTCCCACATTGTTCCCTAGTCAAGTCACCGCGGAGCCCCATCCCTACCCCGCCACGGTGAGGAATGGAGCCTGAGGTACCAGCCACCTTACCGTGCCTGGATCCCAAAGGTCATGTTTGGAGGGAGAGAGGGCGGCTCCTTCTTGGGGCGCCGGTCATCCTGGTCGCTGATGCGGATGTCATTGAGCTGACGGTAGAGGAGGTTCTCCCGGGCAGTTACCAGACCCGCTTTCACTGCCCCACGGTTCATGGCAATGTAATCCCGGGTCAGCTCGTGGGGACAGGTGGGCTGCTGCTTAAATACATTCCAGTGTCCAATGGCTGAGGGCAGAGAGAGACAGACCGCGGCGCGGAGGTCAGCCGGGGAAGTGAAGCAATCTGCGGCGTCTAAGAAGAAATGGAGCCGTGGGTCCCGTACCTTCCTCTCAACCCGGAGTCTGCTGTGGGATGGCCCTGCTTGGCCCCCTGCAAGGAGAGGCCTCAGGATTCCCAGAGATTCCAGAGGGAGCCTGAGCACCCCCGTGGAGCTGGGTTCATCTGGCCTTGACCTCCTTTGGGTGATCGGAGCTTTGGTCCCACACTGGCTGAGGTCCGGGCTATTTCCCTGACACCTTAGACCTGGGCCCTGCTTGGTCCTCGCTGTGTCGGCCAAGCCTGGGCTGTGGATCCTGCCAGAACGTATTGGGGGACTCTTTTCCTGGAGCTCGGCCAACTGCCCTGTGGGCTCCAAAGCTTGCTCACTCACCTTCGGGGACCCCTCCATCCAGCCCCCGGATGTAGAGTCCATAATTAAAATTAATTCCAGGCAGACTGTAGCTTCTTTCCCGGGGCTTCCCAAGTTCAGCCTATTGCGGGGAGGACAGAGAGCAAAGGTGAGGGCTGGGATCTCAGACCGGCGGATTATAATCAATTCAGCAATGGGATCACCGACGCCTGCTCTGCCCCAGACCCCGTGGGCGACCTACAGGGCTACTAGCTTGTGGGTGACAGTTAGGCACGAGAAACCTGACTGGCATACTCCTGCTAAGGGGCCGGCGAGGGGAGCAGAGCCGTGGCCGGGCGTGGTCCGGTGGGAGAGGGACCGAGCAGTCCCTGCTCCGAGTGCTGTGCTTGGGGGCCAGTCCAGGCCACCAGGCTAGAGCTGGAAACGACTCAGATGCAGATGCGCCTGGTTCACAGAGCCTCGTCTGGAGGCCATCGTAGAGGAAGGGACGTCTTTCCTTCCTGACTCTTCATTCCTACCCGGTGACAAGGCCCACTGCCACCCTTGACAGCTGGACAGCTATTCTCACTCTCTGGTGAACTCCTCTCTGACCCCCCAGAAGGGGCTTGTAGGAACAAAATTGCTGTCTCCTCAATCACATTAACCCCCTCGTTAAACAGACAGGGAAACTGAGACCTACAGAGGTGGGGTCATCATCTCATGATCCACGGCTCCCAGAGGCCCGGGCTGGATTTCACAGGCAGGTGTGTCTGGCCTCTGGTCATCCTCCTCCCTGCCTCTCAGCTGCGTCCTGAGGTCAGAGGCCCTACCGGAGGGGGCTCGGCACCTCGTCGTCTTCACTATCTATGTGTGCCTGCTGGCTTCTGTGTTCCAGAGGCGATGTTCGGTTTTTTGTAATTCTTACTCTTTCTCCTTCTTCTGTCTCCTCTACATCCCCATCTTTCTGGCCCCCAGGGCCCTGGACACATAGAGGTGGATGGTCAGGGACCACCTGTCACGGCCCATCACTGCCTTTGGAAGAGATCGCTTGCTGGGGCTGGCAGTCCCACCCCACCCAACTCTGCAGCTTCCTCTCCCAGGCTCCCCACACGCCCCAAGGTTTAGGGGGACTAGCCCACTCCTCTCCCTGAGGGGTCCACAGGCAGCCCAACCCCCCGGAATGCCCTGGCCTGCCTTCCCTCTGGTTCTCGATCTTCAAGCTCTCTGACCCCTCAGGTTCACAGTGCCTCCTCCTCACCGACTCCGGCGACTTTTACTGTCTGTTCTGCTCATTCGAGCGTTAGAACCTTAGTGACCTGGATTTCCATGAACACACAGGCCGGGCCAGCTGACCTACACAGGCAGAACCATGGCTTCTATTGCCTTCTTTATCCTAGTGGTATATAGCAGGTGCTCAATAAATGCCTGTGATGAAAAACCTCTTCCTCGTGAAGCCCTCCTGGGTTGCCCTCAGTCCAGACAATCTTCCTTGTATGTGGCACCATAAGGCCCTGAGTGCCACCTTCAGGGGACTTTCAAAATTACACAGTGGCACCTGCTACAGCATAATATGATGCACACTGAGGAAGCCAGTCACAAAGGACCACATATTGTGTGATTTGATTCAACATGACTTGTCTCGAATGGGCAGATCCATAGACAAAAGTAGATTAGTGAGTACTTATGGCTGGGAGGGGGAGCGGGATGGGATGCTTGTGGGGTGATGGCTGAGAGGTGTGGGGCTTCTTTGGGGGTAACAAAAATATCCTGAAGTCGCTTGTGGTGATGGTTGCACAATTCTGCGAATATACTAAAAGCCACTGGACTGTACACTTTAAATGGGTGAATTGTATGGTGTATGAATTATATCTCAGTAAAGGCATTAAAAATTGCAAAGTAGTGTAATTAAGTCGTTAATTTGTGATGATCAGTTTAATGTCGGTCTCCCCCGGTAGGCTGTGTGCTCAGTCTTTGTTTATTTATTTAAAGGTTAATTAAAATTTTTTTTCTTTAAATAGACTTTATTTTTAGAGCAGTTTCAGGTTCATGGCAAAATTGAGCAGAAGGTGGATTTCGCCATATGCACCCCTCTTTTTTCCAGGGCCCAGCATAAAATAGATGCTAGTAAGTAGGGCTTGAATGAATGAATGAATGGATGAATGAATGCCTACTTGGAGACTCTATGCATTCTCTCCTACCCAGAGCTCGATCCGTTTTTCTCTCTCCTCTTGTCTGTCTCAAACCCAGGCCCTAACCTCGCTCCAGATCTCCAGGCTCCTGAGCTCCGGATGGGTGCGCAGGGCCTCCGCTGGGTGGCTCGTTTGAATTCCTTCCACACGACTCACTCCGAGCTACAGACAAAGCTCTGGCTTCTCATTTGTTTATGAAAATGATCTGGCCTCTCTGGTGACTGCCGAGGAAGTTAATTAAAATGTGACTTCTCCGGGAGAGGCCCCCCTCCCTCGGGCAGGTGCAGGTGGGCAGACTTCCAGCTGGCAGAGGAACGACAGACAGACTCGGGAGCTGGCTGCCACCCTGGGCGGGCGGAGGGGGCGGAGAAGCCCGCGGGTGCCTCACTGTCCACGCTTTTTAGTGAGGGTTGCCTGGGAATCGGCGACTGCCAAACACAGTGAAGCCTTAGGCTGCAAACATCATCTTGGGGGGAGGTTCACTCAATTCGCTCCATAGATATTTATGTTTCTACCCATTCTGCACCAAGCCCTGTGCCTGGAGTTTGAAGGTGAACAAAGAAGACGCATAGCCCCTGTCATGATGAAATTCACTGTCTTGCAAAAAGGACAATAGAACAAGTAATGACAGTCCAGCGCTGAAGGGGGTTTGATGGAGGGGCCACAGGTTGCTTCCAGTTCTAAAATCTCTGAGTCCATAGAGTGAGATAAGGTATTTGCCACATGTATCTGACAAACGACTCTTATCCAACATATGTAATGAGCTGCTACAAATCAATAAAAGGCAGACATTCTATTGAAAAACAAGCGAAAGATTTGAATAGGCACTTCATTAAGAGGATATCCAAGTAGCCAAGACCCATATTGCCAAGGTACTCAGTTTCTGGGAAATGTAAAGTAAAAATTCAAAGCTATTGGTGAAAATATGGAGCAACCGGAATACTCACGCCCTTGGCGGGTGTCTAAGCTGGTACAACCATTGCGGAAAACTGTTTAGCGGTATCTATGTTAAAGCTCAGTGTATGCCTGCTTGATAACCGCCTCTTGGACACCAACAGAAACAAGTGCCCGTGTCTACCCACAGGTGTGTCTGAGAGTGTACGTATCAGCTCAGTCTGGGATAGCCAAGCACCGCAAACAACCCAAAAGGCCATCGCAGGCGAATAAAAACACTATGACTTGTTCACTCCATAGGCTACTCCATAGCAGGCGGAGTACTTGGCCCCCTGGAAGATGTTCAGTCATGTCTGGAGTCATTTGGGGTTGTACTCCCCTCCATCTGTTGAAAAGCTTAGGATGCTGCTAAACACCCACAATGCACAAGACAGCCCCACACCCAACAACAAAGAGTGACCTGGCCCCAAATGCCAGTACTGCCGAGGCCGAGACGCTGCCCCACACGAGGGGAATGAGCACACCTGTACGCAAGCGCACAGGTGGTTCATGCGCAGCGTGGGGCTAAAGTAGCCGGACATGTGAGGCAGCCGCTGCCCCACGCAGACGAAGTCCAATCGCAAGCACAACGATCTGGTTTTAGGCGTCGGGAGCGTGGGTCCCCTTGGGGTGGGGATAGTGGCTGAGAGCAGCACAAGGAGGCTTCAGGGGCACCGTCCTGCTGCTTTCTGACCCGAGGCCCTCTCTGGGACTGCGTATCTGAGGCTGGGGGCGAGAGGGGTCACATCCAGAAATCCCTAAGGATGTGACGCTGGCTTTCCCCTCTCCTCTTTCATTTCGAGTATGGCCAGGTGGAGTCAGAAGTCCCCCCAAATTTGGCAAGAAGCAGACTCAGCTCCTTCCGCCCTGGCAACTGGACTTCCTTCCCTCCCCCACAGGAAGTACCAGAGAGGGCCACTTGCAAGAAACCCAGAGGCCCCTGGCCCTGCCTCGGTGTGGCGTGAGAACATCTGCAGAGCCTTGCGTGGTGGCGGGGGGATCTGCCCAAGCCCGAGCTGTGGGGTTTGCCCTGACCTTTCCCTCCATTCCCCTCGTCCCCAAATGCCTCCCGTGCTTGAATTTACACCCTCGGCAATTCCATCCTTGAGGTTCAGGGACATGTATCTCCGAGTCCCTGCGTTCACAGGTGACCGTCCCAGAGGAGAGGCGTCCTCACCCATTAGCGGTTCATCTGCCCAGTGAGACGAGCTGACTGGACATGACAACGTGGCCCCTCCCCGGTGCCATCACCACCGGCCACAGCAGCACCTGTAACCGTGGAGGACCAGCGCCAGGGCCCACGGGTGTGCAATCCCGCAAAGTGGCTGCGACCGTGCCGGTTTCAGGTGGGGAAACGGAGGCCCAGACAATGTTAGCGCCGTCTTTGCTCACAGCCGCACAGCCAACGAGTGGCCGAGGCTGGATTTGAGCCCACGTCTGAATCCACATGGTCTTGCTGCCTCTTAACGACTCGCTTGGCATTTCGCATACGCTACCTAGACTGTTCACTCTCTCTCGGGGGCCTAGATCTTAGTGCTGCAGGCAAGGGTGTGCTCATACCCCCCCAACACCCCTAAACACACAGAGCACGCTGCCTTATGCCCAGGAGAGCTCCAGGCAAAGTCTGCTCTTCGATGTCTAGACTGGGGGTTAAGGAAATTGCTGTCACTTCAGGGAACACTGCGGGCCTGGAGCGGCCTGGACACAGGACAGCTGAGTCATGCTTGGGTCTGCGGAAAGGTGGGCAGGAACGGGAACGATGGCACGGATCTTGGACTGGCATTTGGAGGAGAGCTGACCGGGAGAAGATTCCCGTGGAGCAGGCGGGGGGCGGGGGCAGGAGAGCCGAGGGTCCCCCGAGGGCTCCCCAGAAGCAGGAAAGAGCGTCCAGCCAGAGGTGGGAGGACCTGGCACTGACCCTGGGCCTCCTTCGCGCCGTCCAGAAGCCTACAGAGAGAAGCTGGCTGACAGACGGGTCTGCCGGCCTCTGGGGACCTCGGGGGAGCTGTGCGGAGCCAGCTACGGACTGACAAACAGGTGCTCAGAGGAGCTGCTGACCCTGAACTTCCAGATACAGGCAAGCTGCTTGTGACAGACGTCTGAGATCAGTTGCCACTGAAACGCAAGGGAACTTGAGGCCTAACGGTATTGGTCACCTGCTTCTCCATGGCAACCCCGCTGTGATAGCCATGAAACTGACTACATGTGGTCACACATCTCAGCTTTGATCGGCCACCCGTGTCCCTAAGCAGCCTGCCCCACTGGCCCAGAAGAAGAAGAGAGACAACGCAGAGCCAGAAGGGGCCTCCTAGCCGGCTCTCAGGCTGGGATGTGCAAAGGTCCCGGGGCAGATGGCCCGGGCGGGCTGGCGGGCCACGTGAGGGCTGGGAGCACCCTCTCCACGCAGGGATCCCTGGGGACCACTGCACTCTCTTCACTGCAGGAGAGAGAAACGGGAAGAGAGTTAACATTTACTGAGCACTCACTACGTCCTGAGAGATTTCATGCTCCTCCCTGACCTCTGCCAATCCTACGAATGGATAAGCCGAAACTTAGAGAGGTTCGCTCTTGACCCAAGCCACCCAGGTCATAAATAAAAGAGCTAGGCTTAAGCTGAGCTCTCTCGAATACCGTACCTCTGTGCTTAGCCCACCGCGGCCCCCTCACAAACACTCTATGAGGCAGGCCACATTATCGTCACGGGACAGATGGGGAAATCGAGGCTCAGAAAGGGAACGGACCGATTAAAACCTTTTAGCCCTCAAATGCAAGCTCTCCTTGCGTTTCTCATTCCTTATGGCTGAATTTTGAGACATCTCATGCAAAATCCCCAAGGTCTTTTAAGAGGCACACCTTCGCTTTGTACGACAGGGAACTGTGAAATACTGAGCCTCTTCAAATATGGCCCGGCCCGCTGGCCGAGTCCCCTGCCGTCGAGGTGTTAGAATCAAGAGCTGACTGTGGAGAGAGGCCGCAGCGTTGGGTCTGACCACCCCACCCTCCCCAGCAGCTTTCAAACTGTGCCTTTTTCTGAGCTTGCTCCGTCACAAAGTGGTTTGGCTGGGATACAGCTCTGGGTGACAGCTGTCCCCATCAGCAGACAGCTTCATTAAACCTCATTAAGATGTCATCCCTCTCTGCCTTAATTCTCATCTCTCAGCTCTAATTAAAACCACCTCTCTCCCTGTCCCAGGGGTCCAGGGATCCTTCTGTATGGCAGCTCCCTCCACTCCCCCACGTGAGGGACCGGGTCCTAGAAACCCGCACTGGGACCCAGGCCCCCAGCCCGGAAGCCCCCTTGGAGCAGCCAGCCGCCAGCGTGAGGACGGCTGGGGCTTTCTGGGGGCGAGTGCAGGTGGTGTTTCCCACAGGCTGCTGCCCGAGTCACCTCGGGCTGGGGAAGGAAGGCCCCCGGCCCCGGGCGAGCCGAAGCCCATTTTCTGGGGACAACTTCAAAGCAAGTGACCCAGCCTTGCAACTCAAGTCAAATCATTTTCCACTCAACATACTTTTTAAAATCTTTAACCGTCCCCTGTTTCCCACTGAAGAGGCAGGAATGGGTGAAACCAGCTGGCTTTGTTTCTCCAGTGGCTGAAACTGATGTCGCTTGGGATTTCTCTCTGGGCCGGGGGGTCATCCCCAGACGGCCGGATTTCTGTCTGGCAGCTCGATGCCTGGGTTCTAGATGTCATTTAGATATAAGGACCAGCCCCATAAAGGGATCGGCCCCTGCTTCCTGGCGGCCACACAGGGTACAGCTCATTAACACCCCACCCAGCATCCCAACTAAATGAATGTTTGTTCCACAGTTGAGACACCACCTCTCACTTTCCTGCATCCTATTAGAGCGTAGTTACACGAAATTCCACAGTTATGGCTCGGTAGTTATTAAATAAATATCTGCTCGTGGGCACCCCGAGCCTGCATATGCACACACATACCAATGCGCTCACGCTCACGCTCACGGAGGGGCCGTTCATTATGGTAAAGCGACTTAAGATCCTCGAATGAAAAGCACAATATAAATGCAAATTGTGATCATGATTAGCATAGAGGATATTTATTTATTTCCATAATGAGAAGCTCAGATAAACAACCATGTGAAATAAGGTGCATTATGCATCAAAGGGCTCCGGGGTTGTCTGAGAAGCCAGCTCTCTGAACCACGTGCATCGTGTGAGTGGCAGCCGAACGGTGCATAATGATACTAAAGCCACACGTGAGAAGACCACATCCACGTGTGATCAAAGGCATCTAAAATAATGTCAAGTGAGAAAAAAAAAAAAAAAAAAAAGGCACGCGGGATCCAAACTTTTACATACGCTATCATTACAGACACGTAAAAAAAAAAAATTCGTTGAAAAAAACACTGGAAGGAAGCACACGATCTAAGTTATCGTGAGGGTGTGTAGTTAGAGTTAGGGGCCTTTTGGGGAAGGGAGCGGACGTTACTTTTATAATGTAAAAAAGTCAAAAGGCAGAGTTACAGCATGAGTTTCTATGTTATCTCTACCTGCCGAGGGCCAAGGCTAAGCTTCTTCCTCTGTGATCGCAAGTCTACTGTGAGCTCGTGACGGGGGCCAAGGTGGCTGCCGCTGGGTACAGAGCGGGAGGCCGCAGCCCAAGCAGGAGGAGAGCGAAGCCAGCATGTTCGTGTCACGTGGAACCGAGTCCCGGCTCCGCCACTTCCCGTGTGACCTGGGCAAGCCACCTCATTTTGTCTCGTTTCCCGTTTCCGGACCTGTAAGACTTGCACAGGCCACACGGAGCGTTTGGTGTGCCTGGCGCAGGATGCGCCCTCGGCAAACGGTGGTTTCCAAGAGGCGCCCCTGGCGGTGGGGACCCCTCTTCCGCTTCATCGTCCCTGCCCGGCCGCCCCTACTGGGCCCACTCTTGGTGCTCGTGGCCCCGGGCTGCCTGTGCTCTGCCACCTGCCCGGGTCCTCCGTCCTCCTGGGACAGTCCGGCCCCTCTCGCGCCGCCAGTGTCGTTATCGTAGCTGATGTATGGCTCTTGCCGTGTGAGGCGGTCACGGTGACAGGGCCCGGCATGTCCTCCCCTCCCCCTCGACAGCTTGAAACCAGGTCCTTCATTTGCATTTACATGATCTCGCTGTGCAGCTTACGAGATGGAGAGATTTATTTGCTACTTAGCTTGATGTTTGATTACACTCGGAGGAGGCGGCGAGCAGCAAAGTGCACGGACGCATCGCTCGGAGCCCGCGGCCCCGAGGGGCCAGTAACTCAACAGCGGGTTTAGGTGGATGAGGGGAAACGCACAGCATTTTGAAAAAGGCAGATGTGAGATGTTGGAAAGAACGAACGTCATGATTTTAGATTAAAAAAAAAAAGAATGAAAGTCATAAAAACTGGCTAGGTGTCATCTGTGATTATGAACTGACCCATGCCTCTCTCAGGAGGAACAGACCCCCAGAAACACTTCCTCTGGTTAAATCAGAGGCTCCTAAAAGAGGCGCCTCCTGCACAGGTAGGCGGTGAGGCCCGCCGGCCGCTTACGGGCAGGTACGGCTCTCGAATCTGAACGTCTTGATCAACACCGCTCTCCAGGTACACCTGTGTGGCCCTGACCTAGTTACTCAACCTAGCTACACCCCAAGTTCAGATTAGTAAAATGCAGAGAACAACACTCCTTTTGGGTCTGTGGCTGAGATGACCCCAGCTCCGCGGGGGACACAGAGTGGGTGCCCAGTAAATAGAGCTGTAGTGTGGACGGCGGAATATTTTCTGAAGATACAAGGGATAAACTGAACGCCCCACAGACAGAAACCACTCGTTGAGGTACTTTGTGGTCCAGCGTCACTTCTCTGTTTTGTGGGTTATTTGCTGCGTGGGGTTTAATCCCATCTCCGGGCTCACAGCTGGGGTGCGCTCGAGGAAGGTACCCTCATTCTTATAACGGTCTGAGACGCAGAATTAGGAGCAGGGAGCTGCCAGCCTACGCCCCGTCACGTTCCAGATGCAAACAAAAATCACCAGGCGCGTCACTGGGATTTATGGTTCAGTGCTTAAGATCGCGAGCTTGGGGCCACACTGCCCGAGTTCAGAGTCTGGCTTCTCGACTCTGTGTGGCCTTGAGCATCAACTTGCTTAACCTCTGAGCCTCAGTTTCCTTGTCTATAAAATAGGCACAAAGAGAGTACTCGGCTCATAAGGTTGTTGGAGCATCTCATTATGCAGAGAAAGTTCTAGGCGGAGGAAATGGAGGAGTCTTCCTTCCTTCCTTCCTTCCTTCCTTCCTTCCTTCCTTCCTTCCTTCTTCCTTCCTTCCTTCCTTCCTTGGTGCATTTTATTGGTTTTCTTTCAGAATGGAAGGTTCTTAATAAAAAGCAGTCCTACCAGCCAGTGGACCTCATTAGCTCCTTCATTGTTTTGAATCACCAGCGACTTTGTCTCCATTCGTGTGAACAGAGCACTAGCTATAAAATTAATTTGTCCAAAATTGATATGGCCGCTGTGGAAAACAGTTTGGAGGTACCTCAAATAATTAAAGATAGAACTATCTCATGACCCAGCGATTCCACTTTTGGATATTTATCTGAAAAAAACAAAACGTTATTTTGAAAAGATATATGCACCCCGATGTTCACTGAAGCATTATTTACAGTAGCCAAGATATGGAAGCAACCTAAGCGCCCATCAATAGATGATCGGATAAAGAAGTCGTGGTACATATATACAAGGGAATATTACTCTGCCATGATAACAAATGAAATGTAACCATTTTCAATGACATGGAGGATAGCATGCTAAGCGAAATAAGTCAGACAGAGAAAGACAAATACCATGTGACTTCACTTATATGTGAAATCTAAAGAACAAAATAAACTAACAAAGAAAATAGAAACAGACTCATAGATACAGAAAACGAACTGGCGATTGTCATATGGGAGGGGGTTGGGAAGCTAAGTGGAAAAGAGGAAAAACTTAAGAAGTACAAATTGGTAGCCACGAAATAGTCCCGGGGATGTGAAGCACAGGAAATACAGTCGATGATGTCGTGATAACTACGTACGGTGCCAGGTGGGTACTGATCCCAGGGGATCCCTTCGTAAATTATATACATGTCTAACCGCTATGCCAGACACCTAAAACTAATATAAAATTACATGGAATGTCGCCTCTGCTTGAAAAATAAAAATTACAAAAGTTAATATGTCCGTTTGATGGTTCTTCAAAAAGTTAAACGTGGAATTACCAGACGACCCAGAAACCCCCCTTCTAGGTACTGACCCAAAGGAATTGAAAACGGGTGTTCGAACTGACACGCGTGCACACACGTTCACAGCAGCCGTATTCACAAGCGCCGACGGAGGGAAGCCACTCAAATGTCCCTCGACTGACGATGGATAAGGATGTGGTCCGCCCACACTCAGCTGACTTCATCAGCCGTGCAAAGGATGCGGCGCTGACACACGCCACCGCGTGCACGAACCTCAGAAACATCACGCTAAGGGAAAGAAGCCAGACAGAGGCCGCGTGCTGTAGGATTCCATTGTATGAACCGTGGTGAATGGGCGGGCCCACGGAGACAGGAAGCAGATGGGTGAGCGCGGGGATCAGGGGGCGGGCGTGGGGTGACCGCTGAATGGGTAGGGATTTCCTTTTGGGGTGATGAACTTGTCCTGGATAGAGGTGACGATTGCACAACGTTGCGAAGGTGCGAAATGCCACCAAATCGCACGCTTAGACGTGGCTAATGGTCACGTTCGTGTGAATTTTGCCTCAATACAAAGAAAAATGAGTACATCGACGGGAAGGATGTGCCGTGCTTCCCATCAGAGCAGTTTGGGAAACTCTTCTCCCTTCGGCATGGGAAAGAGATGCAAATAGAGCGACCGCCGTCTCAGCAGGATGACGTGCAGTGGGAAAACGTAGCTCAGCTCTAAGGAGGTGAGACCGTGGCCATGGGTGGAGGGGGCCTCTAGGCCGGAACGGGGACATTGAAGGCCGCGTCCCTTCCAGTTCTCGTTGATCTGATGGTCCGTGTGGCGGAGGCTGGTGCAGGCATGTCTGCTAAAGGCTTCTTAGGTCATCATGAAATGTTTGTTTAAAGAATGCCCGAGGACCAGTGAAATGTGATCGATACCGCTGTGCACGATGGCCCTCTTCTGCTTCGTGGGGCCTCGCTTTTGGAAGGCTGCTGTGGGGAGCAGCACCCGGCTAGAAAGCCAGAGATCTGGGGGCTGGTTCCCATCAGCCTCATCTGGACCAGGGGACACCGAGGATCAGTGACTTTCCCACCGAGCACCATAATCTATCCGGGCTCAGAGAGGAGCTGAGGGTCCTCGGAGCATCCTGGAATTTCTGGGTCCCCAGATCATCCTGACCCGGCCAGGCAGTGCTATGACACACGTGTCATTTATGGGGTTCTCCACAGATTCCTTTTGAACAGCGGGTTCTATGGCTTTAAGAAAAAAAAAAATGGGAATCACTCAGCTAGGCCCTCTAGCTTCCACGTGGTGTGTAGACAGGTGGGGTTTGAATCCAGACTCTGACCTTCTTTCACCGTGTGACCTCTTTGAGTCTCAGTTTCTCACCATTTGAGAAACAGGGATGACAGTCCCCACCTGGGGACAAGATTTGGACAAGATGATGAGGCGCCCGGCGCGCAGTAGGTGTTTACAGGAAGGGCTCTTTCTCTCTCTCTCTTCTCCAGGGGCCCAGCGGTTTTGGAAGAGGAAGGAACGCCTTTGAGTCTACTTTGATGTAGCGTCTGACAAGGAAAGGAGTAAGTTTCTAGACCGCCGTATAAACAGAGTAAGAGGTCCTTCTACTAAGGTGGGGCTGACAGCATAAGAAATAGGTGGCATATTCGTTTGGTCATTTGGTCAGTTCGGCTGCCAAGGGTCAAAGCCAGCGGACCACAGAGGGAGACGTTTTAAGAGAGGGGCTCCTCACCGAAAAATAAAAAAAGAAAAAGAAAAGAAAAAAGAAAGAAAGAAAAAGAAAAAGCACGGGATGATCTATGTACTTTTCAAAACTTAAAGCAGAAATCAAAGGAAAACTGAACTGTTTTAAGTTTTGACAGCTGCAGGGATCATTCTGTTTGGTTACTCTATTTATGTTTCCATTTTCTTTATAGATTCATTGAAAATCGGATCATGTAATAGGGAAGAAAAATGTTCAGTGTTTCCCTCCCCCCCCGATAAACCCTTGCTCCTTCCGGAGAACAGATGAAAACGCCAGCTCCAGTGACTTTCGTTTTGATGTATATTTCATAATATCTCATTGATTGTAAGTTTTATTTCCATGTCAATAAAAAACCGGTATTGTAATAAATGAGAAGGAATTTAACACAAAATGGCAGCTGACCTGTTAGCATATCAGATAGAGGAAGTGGCTCCACAGCCTAAGCCTGTTAATAAGGACAGCTATTGATTTGAGCGGGAAGCTGGGTGGCTGGAGGACGGGGTCCTTCTGCCCCCCGTCTCTGCAGCCTGGGGGGTTGTTTTCCGATTGGTCTGGGTTGCCGATTTATAGGGAAGGGGACGTGGGGAACCAAGCAATGCTTCTCGAGTTTAGCAGAGGCGGCGGGGCTCGGGGCTCGGTGCCTAGTGCCTTGTAGCATGAGATGGACAGTGATCTAGCCATGGAGGGAGGAGCGTAGGGACTGAGTTCGAGGATTTGGGCTGATCGGGGAAGAAGGTACGACCACAGGGGACATTCACACACAAGTGTTATTGGTGGCTCGAGGACAGGAAAGTCCCTCCAGGTATGAGACTGCCCAGGGGCTTATGGGCGAGGGGCCAGCATCCGGGAGAGGAGGAGGGCAGGGGAACTCCAGGGAAGAGGGGATCAGAGAGGGGCTTAGGTGTCCAGGTGGTGTCGCTCAGAGCAGGGCAGGGAGTGTCCGGTTCGAGAGCTCCAAAGGGCAGCGGTGACCATGAGGCTCCATCTTACCAATGGCCAGCAGATGCTGGTGTAGTTTTGAGGGGTTTGCAAAGCTGGCAGGCCCTAAATGGCTAAAAATCTGTTTCTTTGGACTATTTTTAAAACAATTGGATGTGTATAAATTTGAGTTTGGTGCAGGTGTGTCCCATGCACCTTGGTGTCCCAGCGCCCGGCACACAGTAGGTCTTCAGCACACATTTCCAGAATGCCCACGTGACGGAGTGCCAGTGAGTGGTGCAGGCGGCTGATGTTCTGGAAGCTCACGGAAGCAGCGCTCCCGGCAGGCCTAGGTCATCTGGGGCAGGCCTCCTAGAAGCCTGTGGGATCTAGTCCCGGGTTCTTCGGGGAGTCGCACTGTGAGGGCACAACGTGGGTAAAGCCTCCCTGCCCCACTATGGGGACCTGGGAGCAGCAGAACCGGGCTGTGACTATGACAGGCGGGCAAGAGCAAGGAGGGGCGGGAGGCTGGAGGCTCACGGGGAGGGCCGATCCAGGAGGGGAGCCTTGCGGTGGCTCCCTCTCCCCCTCTCTGGCCTCAGTGTTGCCATCTGTAAAATGAGGGGGCGGAGCTACCTCACCTCAAGGGTCCTCTCTGGCCCTGCCATTCTCTTTCCGGAGCATGCGTAGACCCACGTCACCGAGACTCATGGCATCTGACTCTTTTCTTCAGGAAGGAGAGCACGCAGTGGGAAAGCTTTAGGGCCAGCCCGACCTGGGACCCTAGGTCAGCTCTCTTGCACGTCAGCTCCTCTCTCCAAGCCACCAGATTCAGAGGCCTGGTGTGGGGTGACAATGTTCCATGTCCTTCACACAGTAGGCCTCGCTACATAGCCGTGGCGGGACGAGAGGCAGTTATTATTGGAGAGAGCTGATGCCACCTGTCTCGCCTCCATCAGCAGCACCTGTGCCTGGTGACCAGCCCACACCTGCCTGCCCACGCGCACTCAGCTGGAATGACCAAAGCAAAGCCGACTGGGCTCACCTGGGATCAAACTTTACTCCTGGCCTCTCCTGCCACTCGGAGGGCCATCCCTGGGCTGGTGAGAAGTCTTTTATGTGGGAGCCGCACCGAGTACGATGAATGGAAAGTATTAGAAGAATGTGATCATGAAGACCTCGGAGCAGCCAAACCAAGCCCACCCTCCACGGCCCTCCCCACGCACCCACCCACCCCACGCCACGTGTGTATCTATAACTGAATGCTGGCAATGCCCAGCTCCATGGCTGGGAGGAGGGGTGACCTGCGAAAGAGCAGGTCTGAGCAAAAGACAACTGAGCGACGTTAGCTGAAGATGAGGGCTGTACTATAAACGATTTAATGGGCGGCTTTTTCGATGGACTGGGGCTGCCTAACGCAGGTAAAGATTTCAAATATGTGGCGTAATTGCTACATGTGAAATCTGTTTGTACTTAGCTTTTAGTCTTGGAAATTACCGAGTTCTGTGCTGCTTCTACAATTAATCATTAAAGAATTAAGAACGAGAATACCCGTTATTGTAAAAGACTCCGGTGATGGTCTTGATCCAACTTATAAAGTAGACAGATTTGGTGCAACTGAATAATTTTCCTCTTCTCTGCACACAATCAGGAATGCTAGTCATACTCAACGGCTGGGGCGAATGCTTACAAACTGGTATAGACCAGCCTATAATTACCAAAATAGAAGAAGAACAGCATTTTGTAATGAGTGACAAGCTGCTGAGCGGAAATCTAATTTGGTCTAATTAAGCAGCCTTTTGTGAGGATTTGTCTTTAGATGAAAAGAGAGAGCCAAGGAGATCTAAATGCAAATGAAGTCCATCATTTTGGTTTTAAAGGGCCAGGCCGAGACGAGTGTCTTCGCGCCCAGCCTCTCTTCTTCGTTAGATGATTAGTCCTCTTGTTGTCACCTCGAGCCCGTGCTGGGCCCCACCTGCCTTGGAGGAGCCTCACGTTTTTTGTCCCTTGCCTCTCATATCTTTTCAAATAGGACACCTCGCATCGACAGAACTGTCAGGGAGATTTTGCTTATTCAGGAGCAAATTTTATTTTGCCCAAAGTAATAAGAGCCAGTGGGGTTTTGCTTATGAAAGGAATCTGCTGGGGGGTGGGGGGGCGGTACCTTCTGAAGTCTGGAGGATTAAACACATACCCGATGCCACTGGCACCGACAGAGCGACTCGGGGAAAACCAGCCCTGCATTGCGACCTGTGTGAGGTAGACCAGATACCCGCCCGCGTTCCCCTGGGTGCTGTCTGTTTGAAGGTCTGGGGCTGGAATGCCCAGCTCCTTGGCTGGACCACGGGCTCAGTCATCTGACCGGGCAGAGTCACCCTGGCCCACGGAAGACGACAATACACACCTCATCCCGTGCCACAGTGCAGGCGTGAGCTCCTCACATCACATGGCTACTTTGGGGCTAAGCAGAGACCCAGGGCTCCGCCGCCATTCAGGGGTTCCCAAGATCGTCTTCAGCTTCCGTAACTCACTAGGAGGACCGCAGCGTTCAGATAAGCCGCTACATTCACGGGTATGGTTCATTGCAGCAAAAAGAGACGGGGCGCGATTGGCAGAGGGAGGAGGTGTGTGGGGCGGGGTCCCGGTTGTCCTCTCCCAGTGGACAGCATTGACTTCCCCCGATATCAACGATGTGCGACCATATGCACAAAATCTTGCCAACTAGGGAGCTCGCCTGAGCCTTGGCGCCCGGTTCTCTTGGGAGCTGGTCACACGGACATGGCTGGCCACTCACGAGGTCGAGCTTCGTCTCCAGCCCTCTAGAAACTGAGCTGACACTATGTTGGGCAAGGTCCCCGTAAATCACACGGTAAGCGTGGACCAACTGACGTGGACCAAGGCCCCCAGGTGAACAAGACGCTGTAATCAGATAGGACATCCCAAGGGCTTAGAGGTCAGAGGTTAGAGCTTAGACGTTCCAGGAGCTGAGTCAGGGCTAGTCCTGTCTTTGGAACGTGCGGGGTGTGGACAACCCAGACTGCTGAGTCGACATCACTGCGCGCTGGCTGAAAGCGTCTTCCCAGCCACCCCTAGCGGAAAAAAACGGCGAGACCTGGTTAAAGCGGGCAGATGAGAAGGAAAAAAAAGCAAAACGCATTTCATCACGCCCCCTGCACAACCTCCCACCTTCGCGCTCCTCTTTGTTTTCAGAGGAATCGCCACCGTTTGGGCTTTTTCATCTTTCAAACAAGCACAAGCTGAACGGGAGAGGGAGCAGGCGGCTGTGGCAGGCGCCCCCCGCTCCGCCCTCTCAGAGGTGCCCCGATGCCCGCCGGAGCCTGCGGCCCCCTCGCTTCTCACGGGAGTTCGGCCGTTTTCTGCTCGCCCTTCCTTGGCATTCGGGATGTCTGAGAGAGGGAGCGAGGACGGGGGACCTTCGAGAAATGACGAGGTCACAGGAGTAGAGCCCTCGTGAATGGGGTCAGTGCCCTATAAGAAGAGGCCGGACAATGAGCTCGTTCTTTTTCTGTCATGTGAGGGCACAGGAGGAGGCGGCCGTCTGGAAGCCAGGAAGAGGGCCCTCACCAAGAACTGCGAGGACCCTCCTGGCTCAGTGCCCACACCAGACATTTGAGCGGTCGGGTCTTGAGTGTCTCCGATGGGTGATTCAGTGTGGAGAAGCCGCCAGCCCTTTTTTTCACGTGGCGTCTCAATTCTTCCTGCTCCTAAACAACCCCCTGCCCCCTGCCAGCTCCCCTGGAGTCTCCCTGACCGGGGCACAGGGGACTGGCAAGGATGACGGAAGTTCAGAGCAGCCCATCTGCTCAGCCCCAAAGTGGGCATTCTCCCTGCCTCGGTGTCCCCTAGGCGGGAGACTGGAACCAGCCTGGGATCCCACGATCTTCCCCACTGCAGACCAGCCTTGAATGGGGGCCCAGTGGTGAATGGAGCTATAAACTCAGAAAGGAAATATATGCTCTGGCCTAGATCTGCCTGTCGCCCCCCACGGCGTGTGACATCTAGGTTCCTGGGGAATCTGACTGTTCCCTTCAGAATATCAGAAAAGTCTGGTTTTCAAAAGTAGGGGACAAACGGCAAAGGAGAGTCCTAACATTGGCTCGAAAGCCGAAAACGAGATCGCTTCCTCCTCAGAGACCTCAGGCTCTGTCAGCCGCCGGCAGGCAGCGAAAGTCTTGTTGCATCAAATCTTCCCTATCCCAACAATAAAAGAGTTAAAAGTTTTTGTATAAAATGATGTACGTCCTTAAGGTGAAACCACCTCAGAAGGACGACGCGTCTTGACTATTCTACACCCCAGAATTCCCCCAAGAAATCAAATATAATCCTCTTTAAGAAGCTTTAAATAATTTTGAGCTTTCTTATTGACTTATTAAAATGCAGCTTAAAACGCGCCTTCGATGCAATCCTTTGACAAGGGTCAGGGATATAAAATTTGAAGAAATACGATTAGCAGATCAGTTGGAAAGACATAAATAGTCAGATCCGATTTTGACTATTTCAGAGGAAACTTGCCGCGGCGTTTCTAATAGCCCCGGCCGCCCTGCCCTGGGACGGTGGTACCGTGTGCCTGCTTTTGTCCTTTATCCCTGCGTGCCCACTCGTCGCTAACTTGTCACCGCTACTGGTTCTCGGTGCAGAAAAATCGGCCACCGCAACCCCACCTGTGCTTCCTCCGCAGCCCACCCCCAGCCGCTTCATTTGCGAGCCTCCCTCTGGCTTAATGACCTAACGTTCTTAGAAACCTCTGCGCTAAGAGTTTCAATGGGCTTAGAACACTGCGAGGGTGGCCTTTGGATCCCTGACGTCCTTGGGTGACATGAAGCAGCAGTGTCCCGATGCGCCAGGAACCCCACGTTTGTCCCGATGTCAGTGGAGTTACGCTGCTTCCTGGGATGCATGGGGTCCGAGTCCCAGTTCGATCAATTTCATGTTTGAATGAACGAATGAATGAGCGGGTGAATGAATGAATGAATGAATGAATGAATGCCCAAGGCCTTCCTAAGTGCATGGCTGTCCAACGGGAAGCCACGCAGGACAGCGACAAGAGGAAGGCATCCACGGGGCCACACGTGTCCCCTAATTAAACAAGGTATATCGATCTTAAAAGGTGCATTGAACTGTTTTTCACCAGGTAAGATTTTCATAAATGCAAATCCTTGCGAGAGACAAGTCCCAATGCTATAAAAGAGTTTTGACACGCGCAGGGCACCCCGACTACGTCTCCAGAGCTGGAGGTAGATCGTCGGGTTTCTCAGAAGACGGGCCAACGTGAGCAATGGGCGGTCTGGCTCCAGAGCTCCGAGGGGCTCAGCGCCAGCTCCCATCGCGACTGGGAGCCACGCCTGGCGCCAGGGGGCGCTCCTGGGACACGTCCGTGGGGGGTCCGGTGCTCACACATCTAGTTTGCCCTGGAATGGCCCTCTCCAGACAGAGGAAGTCATCACGATGCGCGTGCAGCTCGGAGGTGCGTTGGCAGGGCTGGGAGCCATGACCGCCTGCCTGGCTGAAATCCAAGCCGTTGCTCACCAGCTAGACAACCGTGAGCAAGCAACTTCACCCCTCTTTGCCTGGGTCTCCCCGGCTGGAAAATGGTGTTGCTCAATAGTAACTGCCTCCGAGGGCTCTTACGAGAGAATCGGAGAAGAGCATCAGACTGAACCACAGAAGACGGTGGTTTTGTGGGTTCGGACCATAAAGACACCGGCACCTCCATAGGGGTCAGTTCAACTGTTGCCCAGAGCCTGCATGCATCGAACGGGCAGTAAAAGGGACCCATTGTTGTTACGTGACGCTCACATCCGCCCGCGCCTCGAGCGCATTGACGACGGCGCTGGGCCTGAGAGCTCCATGTAAGGAGACTTGCAAATAATCCTAGATAACGGGCCCGTGTCCTCACAGGACACCAAGTGCCATCACTCAGTGTATGCAGACAGACAACGCCAGGTGTGTGCCTGACACTGGGCTCAGCCCTGGGGATATTCAAATGAGGGACACAATTCTTGGTCCCCCCAAACTTGTTACAGGTACTCGCGGAACAGGTCATAGGCGCCGTGACAGAGGTCTGCTCCACCTCCAGATTTAGCAAATCGACAAATGCGGGCCGTCCAATTAAATTCAAATTTCACATAAAGAACAGATAATTTTTTTTTTAGTATAAACGTGTCCCAAATATGGCACGGGTGACACTTAGTATTCATTGTTTACCCTAAATTCAAATTTAACCGGACATCCTGTATTTTACTGGGCGGCCCTAGCTGGGTAGGAACGACACAAAAGAAATCCCAGCCCATCCTCAGAAGGGCCAAGGGCTGTAGTCCCCTTCATCGGAAGTCACTTAAAATCGAGCCACGACCCCTGACGTATGACCGAGTGGTTGGGGTCCACGTGCATCTTAATCCATTCGGGCTGCGGTAACCGAGCCGCATAGACTGGGTGGCTTGTGACACACACACACTTATTTCCCACAGCACTGCAGGCTGTGAAGTCCGCGATCGAGGCGCCCGTAGCTCTGGTGTCTGGTGAGAACCCGCTTCTGGTTGCAGCCGGTATCCTCGCATGGTGGCAGGAGGGCGAGGGACCCCATTCGTGAGGGCTCCGCCCTCGTGACCTAAGCCGCTTCCAGAAGCCCCATCTCCCAGTACCATCGCCTTGGTTGAGAATTACTATCCCCTTAAAACAGGATGCCCGGGAGGCGATGCACACACTCCTGAAGGAAGAACACAGAGATGGCAGCAAACTGGACCCCACCCCTCCCACCTC
>NW_024342468.1:1443458-1465924 GCF_902729225.1 Pteropus medius | reverse complement strand
TTTATAGCACAATGTCAAAATAACCCGAAGTAGAAATGACGCGGGAGTCTGAGAGTCGGCTTTAGAAGTTGCGGCCGTTGTTGTGGTGGGCGGCGGGGTCCAGAAAGTGAGAGGGAGCACCGCGGGCAGATGGGCTGCTGCGGGATGACGCGGATGGTGTCCAGTCTGGGGCCCTATTACCTGCCGCAGTTCTGGGGAGCTGGGTTTGCAGCCACCCCCTCCAGGCCATTGTATGGGATCTTCCCAACTTCTGCCTCATTCAGCATCATTTCCTGGTGGGCTTTGGGTCACAGATGCCAGGACGAGATCCTCCTGGGCCCGGGGCCTTCCTAACCAACCATAATGATCTCACTGTTTCCTGGAACCTCTGCATCTTGCATGCAAAGCTGACTCATCCACCAGGCACTGGGGCATAGCGACCTACTGGACTCTGAGGGGCCTGAAAAAACGTTTTCATTTCTTTCTCAAGAAGATGAAAAGAAATAAACGTATCCATTTGTAATATATAATTTTTTAACGGTCTCATGAAGACAAAAGTGCCCAGAGCTTGCGACTCTAACCCGACACATAGCCCTATTTGTATGTCCATCACATTCATCGCATGCTCAAAACGTTTGACTCGCTTGGGAAACAGCCCAGGTTTCTTTCTCAAGAGAGAATAAGCATCCAGATTTCACGGCACTGCTGCCTAAGAGGCGACACACAGATCATGGAGATGGAAGGAAACTGGATCCCCCCGCCCCCCGCCACCTCCCCGGCCACCGAGAAAGTCTCCGCGTACAGGCAGTGTGAGCTTAGCTGCTGTTATTGTGATTACTGCACATTGACATGTCTTTGAAAGCATGCCAAAAAAAAAAAAACGATGGGCGACTTGCGGAAGATGGAAATGGCGTCGATGTCCTGGTTTCGATATCTCCTTAGTTATCTAAGTCTCCCTGCTGGGGGCTGAAGGGTACCAGGGACCTCTCTGTACTATCTTTGCACTTCTTATGAGCTTCTAATTGCTTCAAAATTAAAAGTAAAAAAAAAAGATGGAGCGGACGAAACACACTTCATAAACGAGAATGCTGACCCAAAAAAGGGTGTGAATGGGCTTTGCGAACGGGTCTCGCTTTCTGGGAAACGCGGAGCAGCCTCTGCATCCCCTCTACGTCCCCTCACGTCCCCTCGTGGCCTCCCCCCGGCCCCGTTTGGCCGCCGTGGCATCCCCCTTCATTATGCCAGCGCCTCAGAAGTGAACCTCTGCAATTTCCTACACCACAGCCATTTATTTAAATGCTAACTCGCATTATGAAGTGATAATCCACACGCACAGGAGATAATTTATGAAGCATTTAAATTAAGAGGAGCAGCTAATTGGGAGCATGTGTCTTATAAGCCTTGCTAACACCAGAAAACTACAAATTAGGGGGAAAATGAAAGATATTTTTATTGTGCTTTTATCTTCTTTTGCAAAGCACTTGGGGGAGAAATATCTCCGTGATGGCACACGCTGGCCCCCAGCCCCTCTCGTGGCCTCTGTCTCGGCCCTGCTCACAGAGACCTCCTTCCAGCCAGGCAAGGCATGGATTTCCCCCGCCACCCACTTTTCTAATAAGGGAGCGTCTTTCTTTTCCTTGGAAAGCTTCTCGGCTCTGTTACAAAGACGCAAGAGGCAAAGATGGGTACCAGTTAGGTACTTACGCATGATTGGAGAAAGAGAGGACATTCGGAGAAGGGAAAATCAAAAAGAACATGTCGCATTTAATAATTATTTCGGATTTTCCCATTTGAAAGGCTGCCTGGGTTTATGCACATAGGCTGAGACGGGCACTCTGTGTGTGCACGCACACACTTGTTGACAAGCATATGTGTTCACTCACTTGTTCTTTCAAAGAATTTCAGTGAGCACCTACTACATATGAAAGGCATCGGCGATGGAGCAGTGAGCACGAGACGCCATAGAGCCCGGTCACGTGACGCTTGCATTCTAGCCAGAAAGGCAGATACTGCAGGATGAAGCAGTTAACTATTCCCGTGATGTGTTAAGGGCGCAGGCTTCTATTGGGGTGCAGAGAGGGGGGCGGTAGCCTGCTCTGCAGTGGTCGGGGTCTTCTTCACCATCTGAGTTGAGAGCTGAAGGGTGAGGAACAGCTGAGTGAGAATGAGCTGGGCGAGGGGCAGGGGCTGGCGGGCGGTTGGCGGGGGGCCCCAGGGCTCCCCGTCCGGGGATCGTGCCCCAGGGTGATGCGGCAGCCAGAGGCGCGACCTCAGGCAGGGAACACGCAGGGCCGTGGCCTGGGTTCAGGGCTTCTCTCTATGGTTCTGAGGCAGTAAGGAGCCTGGAAGGCTTTTAAGCTGGAAGGGAAGGGTGACCCCATCACATCTGCATTTGCTGTGTGACTCTCATCCCAGAATACTTAACTCACAGAGCTTTTAAAAGAGTGTCCACCCTGATCACATCCGTGAGGGCGGCTACTACCCAAAAAGGCAAAGGAAAGAGAAGGGAGGGGAGGAGGGGAGGGGAGGGGGGAGGGGAAGGAGGGAGGGGAGGGACCTTAGCGGGAGGTGGAGAAGCCGAAACCCTTGTGCCCCGAGGGTGGGAATGTGAAATGCTGCCGCTGTGGGAAATGGTACAGAAGCATCTCAAAAAATTAAACACGGAACTGCCACGGGACCCCTGCACTGAGGGATTTTGCAAGCTCAGTGGTACCGAAGTCAGATGCCCGCAGACGGAGGCAGATGGGGATGTCCTGAGATGCCGGCGAGGGCCTTCCCTCCGGGCTGGTCCATTCCTCGCTTCGTTTTGAACTGCCTTTTTCTTTGGCCTCTGTTGAGTTTTTATGTCTCCTCGTGCCCTCAGCCCAGTTCGCCCTGCTTGTTTCTAAAAGCTAACAGCTCCCGTCAACGGCTGGGAACAGTGGTAGAGAAGTTGCCTGTTCCGTACTAGGACCCGGGGGCAGGGTTTGACACAATTGGGGGACTTTTTAGAAAACTTTATGGGTAGTCTTTTTAAAGCAACTCTTGCCTGCCGTTACAAGTCAAACAAGCAGATGCGCATATAGACAGAATAGACAGCCCCCTCCCACGCAGGGACATCTCCAGCGTTAACATCCAGTGTGTCCTTCAATGCCTTTCTCACTTAAACATTTGAACGCATATCAAGACTTACACGAATATGGGATTTTTTTCCTGCCCAAGTGAGACCTGCAACCTGCCTCTCTCCCTTAAGCATAGATCAAGGGCCTACATGCAGGTCTAACTTCTGCTTTTTCATGGTTATATAATACTCCATGGGGTCGATATGCTGCTCTCTCCCCCCACCCCATGACGAGTCAGGATGTTTCTGTTCTTTAAGTTTTGGGAGTCTTTTCCTACGGCAAATAAGGCTGCAGCAAATAGCTTTGTATATATCCATGCCCAATAGATTTCTGTAGAAGATTTTTCCAAAAGCTTGAGAATTAGGCAAAAGAGTATGTGAATTTGACTCTGCGTGTGCATGTGCGTGTGTGTGTGTAGACAACTTTCCACAAAAGCGCAGCTCCCACCCTGTCAAGACAGTGAAATAGTCACCACCCTTTCTCCTAAGCCATGCTGTTCAACGCCACAGCCACGGGCCCACGTGAGTACTTGGAATGTGGCAGGTCCAATGCGAGGTGGGGGTGCTATAAGCGGGGGTACTATAAAACACACAGCGGAGGACAAAGGACGCGCAGGAGCCGCACGGGCACAGAAAAGGTAGCTGAATCTTCAGGGGGTGAGGTGAAGGGCGGCACGCGCAGAGGCTCTGCATGGGAGCACACGCGGCTGACCTTTCAGCACCTATGACATTAAAAAATGTGCGTGCCCTTTGGCCCAGCAACGCCCTGGCCGGCTTACCCTGCAGAACTCCTTGCTCATGAATACAAACGCAGTCTGCAGGTGGGTGTTGCAGTGCCGAGAGCCTGGAGCGGATGGCGGGGTGGGGGGGACCGCGTGTCTCGTGGGCCCTCCTTGTGACGGAATGACATGCTTCAGAACCAGGTCTCTATCCAGACACAGCCCAAGTTAAATAAGCCAGGAAGAAATCACTCGTGGGAAAATAGGAAGAAGAGGGGCACGTGGTCGCGCTTAAATACTTTCTGGGGTGACTCACAAGAAACGCCCCTCAGAGATCGCCCCCAGGAGACCGGGCCGGGTCCCTCCTACCCTTCCGGGGGAACCCAGTCCCTTTCTGCGGCTCCAACACCGAGGTTTGTAAACCAGGCCAGCGCGGAAGCAGTCAGCTCCCACTGGGACTTGGGGAACCAGCTGTGTGACAGTGACGAATCGCTACCTCTCTGGGCCTCTTTCTTCTCTCCCAGAAAATGGAGGAGCGGAGATGTTCGACGAATGGACAGCAGGTGCCTGCCGTGTGCCAGGGGCCAGAGTCCTCTCTGGGCTTCCCTGCTTTCTTCTCCTTCCTGACATTTGCAGAGAAAACCGGAAAGAACCCTTAGGGCTTCCAAGAAATGCTCACTGCTTTCCCGAGGACGCAGGGGCTGGAGCAGAGACGGGGAGAAATCGAGGCCCTGTGCGGTGCGGGCGAGGCCGCCCGCCTCTTTAACGAAGCGTCGCCTGCACACACCAGTAATTGCCTTGTTACGGCCATCGGTGTCATCGTTCATCGGCCGGTCCCCGGCAGGGCCCAGGGGAGCAGTTCTGCCTCTGCTAAACCAATATCCCCACAACAACCTCCTGCAGGTCTTCCCTTCCCGGTCCCAGCAGAATAAATCCTTCTCTGCTCTTTGCTGAGTGATCATGAAGACGTGATTAAAGCACTAGATTTATAGCTTCCTCAGGCTGGAGAAATCAGGCCGCTGCCTCTGCGAGAGGCTGCCCCCGTGCCTGCTGGGGACAAGGGAGCAGGGAAGTGGGAGCTGTCCACGAGCCCGAGGACAGGCTGTTGAAGCAAACGCCATTAACGAACGTGTTAGCCAAATTGCAGCCGGTACCCCTGGGGTGGACCCCGGGGTTCCCACCTCGTCCTGCCATTAGAGAGAGAGACAGGCAAGAGCCCCCTGCGACCTGGGCACGTCCTCGGCCACACAGCTCATCCGACGTGTGGGTTTTGTCTAACCCGGAAGCAGCTGGCCCTTGGCCTGTGTCCCCACTCGCGTGTGCCATCCGTAAGCACCCCTCTTGCACAGTTACTTTCTAAGTATGCGTCCCACAAGCTTCCTACGGTAGGAATCTCGCTCAGGACTCACGGCATGCCAGGCGCTGTGCTGAGAGCTTACGGCAGTGAATGGTCACGCTTTTTTTAAATTAACTTTTTATCGAGGTGAAAATTACATGAAATGGACCATTTTCAAGTGTAAAGTTCAGTGGCATTTAGCACATTCACAAAAAGCTTTTCATCACCCCAAAAGGAAATCGATGTCATTAAGCAGCCACTCCCCATCACCCGTCTCCCAGCCCTAGGCAACCGCCAACCTGCTTCCGGTCTCCATGGGTTTACCTATTCTAGACGTTTCACATAAATGGAATCGTGCAATATGTGGTCTTTTGTGTCTGGCTTCTTCCACTTAGCGTAACGTTTCTGAGGTTCGTCCACATCGTAGCATGAACTGGTGCTTCGTTATTTTTAGGGCTGTATCATATTCCATTGTCCGGACATACCACATTTTGTTGATGGATGTTCACACATTTCTGAGGCGGGTGTTATTATCATTTCTATTCTACAGAGGAGGCGACCAGGGCTTTACCCAAGGCTCCGTGACTTAGAAGGTAAAGGAGCGAGGGTGTGGCCAGGCAGTCTGACCACTGAGCTACCTAGGAACTTGAGGAAGGACCAGGGCACGAGCAACAGTGGAAGGAGTCACTGGGCGAAGATTTATTCATCACATTCCCATTTCAATTTAAGAGGTTATAACTCGACATTGCATCAATGATATTTGATAATTGAATATTTCACATAGAACATCATTCACTCATTCACTCCATTCCATTCATCCATTCATTCACTCCATTCATTCCATTCCATTCATCCATTTCATTCCACCGATTCCATTCAATTCCATCAAATCCATTTCCATTCAATTGATTCATTTGATGATTCCATTCCATTCACTCCATTCATCATACATCTATTCATGCATTCATTCATTCATTCATTCCATTCATTCACTCCATTCATTCATTCACCCATTCATCACCATACATCCATTCATACATCCATCCATTCATCTACTCATTCATTACCCATCCATCCATCTATCCATCCATCTATCCATCCATTCATCCATCTATTCATCCCTCCATCCACCCAATCGTCACCCATACATTCATCTATACATCCATTCATCCATCCACCCATCCATCCATCCATCCACTCATCTACCACCCATCCATCCATCTATTCATCTATCCATTCATCGAGCCAACCATCCATCCATTTATTCATCCATCTCAGCTGGATTAGATGCACGGTGATAAATTAGACAGTTCCGGGGTTGTAAACTGAGCTGCTACAAGGACAACACATCACAGATTATCTGCGTTATCTTTTAATTTTTACCCCAAGGAAAGCGAAAACTTGATAACCCACAATCTGGTCTGATTGTCAAGTCCGTGAGTGTCTTCACCTCTGCTTGGGCTCAGGGGAAGAGCGTGTCCTTAAAAGGGTTCGATCGCTTCAGGACTTTTCCCCTCACACTTTTCCCCCCCTTGAACACACCTCCTTTCTTTTCAATGCTAACCTACTTGGGGGAGCAGCTGCTCGGTATAAAAAACAACGTGGCCAAAAGAAGGTTTTTCTCTCTGAGTTTTCTTGCGAGTCTATCTGCAGCTGTGCTGCCTAAGACAGTGGCCCCAAGCCACGAGTGCTATTTATATTTAAATTAATTAAAAACAACTTAAAATTTAGTCTTCAGTCACGCCAGCATGATTTCAAGTGCTCGGAGTCCCCAGTGGGAGGTGGCGACCCTACCGGACAGGGCAGAGACAGAACGCTTCCATTTCCACGGAAAGTTCCACGGAACTCCGGGCGGTGCTCGTCTACACAGAGCCCATTCCCAGGGTAATGGTCTCCATTTCACTCCAGCCTGTGTAGACATGACCTATGAACGGAATAAATGTTTTCTTCTGCTGAGTAAAGATCACCGCTAGAATTAATCCTTTGCCTTCGTGGGCAAGAAGAAGCGGACGGGTAAAGCGGTGCCAGGAAGAGTCAGCAGAGATGCCCGCTGTGGGGGAGGGGAAGCGGGCAAGGTGGGATCAGCTGAGCCTTCCACGCCCCCTGCCAGGTCGACGGAGGTGGAGGGGGCTGGTGGTAGGAAGAGATCAAAGTCCCTGAGGATGTCGCTGCAGCTGTGAGCAGCACCGGCCCACATGACACAGACCCACGGAGGGGGCAGGGGTCACCACCGCAAACGCGCCTGGCTCCAGGACAAGATGATTTACGACCGGGCAGAATTTTCATTGCTTCCTCTACACCTCACACGCAGGGTGAGGCTGCTCCGAGCCGGAAGGACGCGCGCCCTCCACCCCTGCACCCCCAAGCCGAACGCTTCTCCGCTGCTCTGGGCTACCGAGAAAACAGGGACCATAAAAAGCGGCGAGGGAGGCCCAGGCTTTCGGAAAGCAGGGGTCCGGCTGTCACTCTCCTTACTGTGCTGGGCCGGCCCGGAGACTCGGAACGCGAGATTCATTCCGTGGGGTGCACAGAGACCGGTTTAAGAGAAAGACAGACAGAGGGGTTTCAGGAGCCGGCTCTGTCCGAGGTGGAATCCGCAGACAAACAGGCTGGCTTCCCCCTGCCCCTTCCCTGCACGCTCGCCTTGCCTCTCCCTCTCTCTCTCTCTGCTTCCCTGGAAGCGGGCGGGAGCAGTTTGTTCTCGCCTGGCGGAGGAGGCTTGAAATATGACCAAGGTGGCGTGCGGACGGCTCCCTGCGGCCCTGCCCCGGTGGCACGTGCGCAGACATAAAAAGCAAATACCATCAGTAACCCGTCGCCAGAACCCAGCTACAAGCCGAGCGCGCTTCTCCCTGCCGGGGCTGTTAGCGGCGATGTATTTCTCCCTGCACTAAGCACCATCTTTCCCAAGGCTGCATTACGATGATTTATAAACCCCATTTCTGGGGAAAACGAATAGATCAAAGTGAGGAGAAAGAAAAGGGGACACGAGCAGCTGGAGGAAGATATCGAAGCACGAAACAAAAACACGAATGAAAAACCAGGCGGTGGCACAATCGAGCTGGTCCTCGCGGCCTTTTATCACAGGAAAATAACAGCAGAATCTCAATTTTAATCCTTTTCTTTTCTTTTTTTTTTTATCCTTTATAAGATGCGGCCTCCTGTCAGTTACCGGGGCTGAGCCGGCGTGGGCACGCGTGAGAACGAGGTGGCCCCGGGGGGCGCGGGGCGGAGGGCTCTGCCGGGGGGAGCTCAGACCTCAGAGGCTCCTCGCCTTCCTCCTCTTCTGAGGGAGCCCTGGTCTAGGGGCTCGGTGGGCGCCCGAGTAAATAAGGAGGGTTGCCCTTAGTAGCCCTCGCGATGGGGGATGTCCCGGGTGCGACGAGCTCGAGGCACAGCCTTTTAAAAGTCTCCGCCGGGTCAGAGGCCCCTTCCTGTCACCTCCAGCTGGGTGTTGCCCAAAGCGAAGGGTTTCTTTGACCTGTTTTCCGTGAAGACCAGAGGAAGAAGAAACAGACTCGAGGCCGTGGGTGCCGAGCAGGGCCACCGTGAAGGACGCCCCGCCCTGGAAATCTTAAGTAGACTTTGTCCCCGTGTCCCAGTCCGCAGACGAGGGTGTAGAGACCACTCAAGAGCCAGTGGCCCGTGAACTAGAGGGTGTCAGACATGGTCCCTGTTTAATTCGCTCTGGAGGGTTTGGCTGAACACATTTCTGGAGGCTGATTATAGATGCTCAGGAATGACACCCAGGGGAAGCCAAGAGACAGGCGGATGTGCTGCCGGGCGGAAGGAGACATGGGGGTGGGGGCGGGCCCGCTGCCTGCAGGAGGCGCCCTCTGAAATGAGTCTCGATGGAGCTACCGTGGACGGGGCCCTCCCCAGTCATCCGCTCAGGGCAGCCTTCCCTGCCCCTGCCCAGCTGTTGGTCACAACAAGAAATGCTATGTTTTAGCTACTCATGTATTGTCTACCTTTCCCCCATTAGAATATAATATGAGAAAGTCACCTTATCTATCTGTCTCATCCACCGCTATTTTCCCAGAGCCTAGGATGGTGCCTGACACCTAGTAGGTGCTTCACTCACTGAAATATGACGAAGGGTAGTGCCCGACTCACTGACTGTATGAAAGAATGGGGAAACCAAGAGTGGGTAGGTAACTGGGTCAGTGTGACACAGCCAGTTGGCAGCCGCAGCAGGATGAGAACGCGGGTCTGTGGACCCAAAGCCCACATTCTGGCCGCTGCATGCAGTGGCCTCCCCACTGACCCTAAAATCAAGACTTCCTGCTTTTCATTGACAACTTGCGTCGTGTTGGGGGCTGAGCGGAGAGAGATTGGAGCGGGGATCGCTTTGTTTTTTAAGTGAGACCCCCATACATAGCTCACTAGTAACGGCTTCTGCTGTAATGACATATAACATCGTCAGAGACGAGATTCCATCCATCCCTAAGAAGACCAAAGAAAGGTCCAGAGAGGATCGGCAAGTAGAATAGAGAGGCCACCAGCTCCCTCCCGAGATGTCACTGAGCTGTGTCACAAGCTGGAGGCTAATTTTCCGGCTTGTCTTTTAAAGCCCAATCCAACAAAACAAAATTTGTATGGATTGTAACCAGGGGGTGATTCGCGTCGAGTGTCGTGACATTTTGTGTCCTCGCTCCAGGTGACCCTGGGATGCTCTAAGTGATCAAATACTCTGACCCAAAGGGACTTTAAAAGAAGAGCCTTGGCATGTGGCATGAGTGAGAGAGACAGCTCAAGTCAGGGGGTGACAGAGGTCAGCAGGTTGCCTTCGGTACCTGCCGTTCCTGGTGTGTCTGCCCTGCAGGGCAGGCCACCAGATGGCTGCCCTGGCCGCGTCCTCCCAATGGCAAGGTAGTGCTGGCCTTGGCTACCCTTATGGGTATATATATGCCCACTTGCTTAAAAGCCGGTATGCCAGTTGCATAGTTCAGAGTACTAATTTGCTTTCCTGAAGAGTCTTCACTTCTAGAAAAGGATTTGCCCCGCGGTTCCGTCCAATAAGGTATCGTATGAAAATATCACTCAACTGGTAAAACGTGAGGACTCCTCCCGAACACGCCGACCGCTGAGTGTGTGTAGAGACACCGATGCCAGCATCTGTTCCCTTCCGTCGCGGCCAGAAACCCCAGTAACATCTCAACGCTCGTGATGGAGAAGGAGGCTTAATTCCACTTCATTCGTGTGGTGGAGAAAAAACAAAGTTTCACTCCAAAAGTTGAAAAAAACCGAACCGACTTACACCAATGGTTCAACGTTTTAGAGAGCACACGAGGACAAGCTACTCGCCGTGTTTCCTGCCTGCTCGGATTTTTAATAGCCGAGTTAGAAACCTCCTGAAAATTGGAGTTTATAATTGAAATATTGATAAACTCTTTCCCATAAAGAAGCCAGTAGATACCGCAGTAATAAATAGGAAACAGGCAAAAAATAATAAGAATGCTTTTTTCTGCTTAGCCAAGAAATACAATAGTGGCATTTATTGCTTACAAAACACTGCTGCCTTTGCCCAAATTGGATAGGAAAAAAAAAATGAACCCCAGTAAATTACGATGCCCCTAAATTCCAAAGAGTGTGCATCAATTATTGGGGGTGCCACCATCATCCTTCTGGGCAGCCTACTTATTAGGACTATAATTTATTATTATTATGCTTTGGTGCAAATACGCAGGCTGATAAAATTCAAATCTATTAAAACAAACGTCCTCCTTTCTCTGACTCAGTAAGAGACAACATCCCAAAAGGAAGTATTGTAAATTAGAGAAGCAAATGGTTCTTATAAGCTCAGAAATGAGAGACCAAAAGATAATTGAAGGGGAAACATCCATGGCGACCCAGGCTTTCTGAATCTTACCCCAGCATCCAGGGATTGCCACAGCCGTCGCTCCCGGCCCCAACCTCCAGACCGAAGCCCCTTTTAGGAAGATGCTCCTGTTACTTCTAAAAAACGCATCTTCCGGCCTTCAATTTTAAGCAACGTCGAGATACGTTTCTTTCTTTAGGAGATACGAATTATACTGGCATTTTTTTTTAAAAAAGGTGAATGTTTGATTTGGGAAGGATTTGGGAAATCACTGAGTTACTCCTCTCTCCTCCTGCAGAGGGGGAGACCGAGAGCCTCCCGGGGCACACGGGAGAGAGTCCGAGCTGAGTGTCACACCAGTGGCCTGAATTTGTCCAGCCTTGCTGCCCCGATACTTGGCAGACGGAAAGCTACGTGGTTTGTGTCGGCTGAGATGCACGTGAATCCGACACAGTGCCGCTAAGTGCTTTTCAGACATTTTCTGGTTAGAAATGGAACTTCCTCTTAAAGTCAAAAACAAACAAACAAACAAACAAACAAACCTGAGTCAGAAAGGGCCCTAAGGGCGTCTGGTCTGCCCTGGCACTCGGGCTCAGTAAGTGTTCCTTGTGAAGCTGATGGTTCTCCAGGCTGGCCTTTCGGGCCCGCGAGGGGACACTCCTGCTGCGTAAGGCAGCCCATCCCACAGAGAGATACGTCACAATTCTGGCCATGTCTTCTTTATGTCCAACTGAGCGGCCTCTCTGGAGCTTCCACCAGGGCCCTTGTTCCCAGTCTCAGTTGCCTGGCACGGACCTGACACTTGATGGGGATCCAATATTAGTGACAGTTAAATAGTTCTTCCTTCTGGGGCAAAACAGAAAAGCCATCTCCGTGTCCACGGAAGGAACACTTCTTCAGAGACTTGAAAATCATTGTCAGATTCGGCCCTTTCTTCTCTCGCGACTGGTCCTCCCGTGGTGTCTGGGCTGTCAGCAGCCTCCCCTCTTCCCCATGCCCACCGTTCCCCCAGGCGACCAGAACTGAGCCCAGGTGCTCTCTGCAGAGGGGGCGGGCGGGGAACCGGCGGTGCCCACCCCTACTGTCGGTGCCCACTCGGCTGCTGTAGGGCCGCTCTTAGGAACAGCTGGATTTGCCCTCGGGCTCCTAAGGAGGCAGTGGCAACGCTCTGTCAAGGCGTGAACTGCAGGAGAGATCTCCCCGCCTGAGGCCCTTCCCTGCCAGCTCACACCAACCTGGAGGAGGGACCCCATGCATGGTGACCAGCCCTGCAGACAGCAGAGGGAGTCCCGAGGGGCCTGAAATGGGAGAGCGGTAGGAAGCGGCTTATTTTTTGGAAGATCCCTTGGGGCTCCAGGGAACAGAGTGGAGGGGGCGAGAGCAGGTGGGAGATGCTGGATAGGGGGCAATTGCAATTAGTCTGGGGAGCAAGCAAGGATGGCCCTGAACTTAGGGGAGCAGCGAGGAGGAGTAGAGATGGATAAAGGGCCTTCAGGATGTCACGCAAAAGAGGAGAGAACTGCAGAGTGGGGTCGCGACGTGGGTGCCGGGGGCTGAGTAGGCGCGCTCGCTAGTTTAAGTGAGTCCTGTACACACGCGCTCACCTCACAGTGCAGGGCGTACAAACTGCAGCACCGCAAACTACGACCATCAAACATCGCTGGTCTTTGGGCCCCTCCAAAGAGCGCTGATACCATCAGCAGCAAAAGGCCACGTTTGGTGGCAGGCCCGCTCTCGGCACCCACCAGTCCAAGCCGAATCCGTGGTCCTTCTGCAGACCTGCCTCCATTCCACAGTTTTCTGTTTCAGTTGGAACCTCCACCGCCGGTGAAGTTGTCCAAGCCAAAATCTTGATCTCGATCCTCAACTTCGCCTCTCTCTATACCCGATCGGGCACCTCCTGGATAGCTCTCCAGTCCACTCCTTTGTCCTTCCCCTCTGCTGCTGATTTACCTGTCGCCCACCTTCGCCTCTCACCTACACGACTGTAGCGGCGTCCTCCTGGGTCTTCCTGCCTCCGATCCATCGTCGTGCTGAAGCCCGGTGATCTCGCAAAATCCAGGCCTGTTCATTTCGCTTCCCCACGTAACACCTTTAAAAGCATCACGTGGTCTATAGGATCGGAACCAGGATCTCCAGGCGGGCACTGTGGTGGGATGGTTAAGTACCTGGCCTGCACAGCCAGACAGCCAGAGTCCAGGTGTCTGCTCTACTGCTTATTATGCGATGTAGGCATGTTAACGAACCCTGCTTCTGCTTCCTCATCTGGACGAGGGATGACATGAGTGCTCGTCCCATAGAAGCTCGGTGCCAGCTATGCAGGATTTAAGGGATGCTGGTGGTGGTCATTGTCGTGGTGATTGACAGACGAGGCCGCCGTGTCCAGCTTGTGCCCACGTCTTGAGGTCATGTCCTGCTCTCCCAGCTTCCACTCCCACCAGCCCCAGCAAACTGACCCGCCTGCCGCTCTCACGCGGCCTCCTCCTTGTGTCCCTGATTCTCCACGTGCCGTTTCCTTGACCCGGAATATTCTCCGCACCCCATTCGCCTACCGAACGCTTGATCCTCTTCCAAAATTCAAGCATCGAAGTCAAAAATCCTGACGACAGCAAGCGTTGGCGGGAAGGTGGAGCGACCGGAACCCTCCTGCGCTGCCGGTGAGAACGTGGACTGGCGTGCCCCCCGCCCCCCGAAGCCAGCATGCTGGAACCTTCCGCTGTCAAACGCACACTTATTCCGGAACCCAGAAATCCCGCTCTGAGATCCCGTCTCTGAGACATATGGGTGGACATTCGCAGCGCTGCTATTCGCAGTGGCCTCCGCCGGGCAGCGGCCCAAACGTCCATCAGCGAGCGGGGGGGGCGGGATAAACTGTCGGTGGCCCATGATGTCGTGCAGGACCACTCGGCAATAAAAAAGAATGAAGCGCTGATACGTGCTACGACGTGGATGAATCTCAAACGCATCGTGCTAACGAAAGAAGTCAAACACCGGAGACTGTAAACCGTGTGGTCCCATGGACGAGAGATTCGAGGCAAGACGAAGCCGCGGTGACAGAGAGTAGTCAGCGGTCTCCTGGGGCCGGGAGAGCGAGTGCAAAGGGGCGCGAGGGAGCTTGTCAGGGCGGGGAAGCTGCTGCCCCTCAGGACTGCGATGGAGGGTACGAGATTGCGCACGATTACCGGAATTCACCAAACGGCATGCGTAACATGGGTGAATCGTATTGCATGAAAATGAGACCTTAATAAACAATGAAAAGAGAAAAAAATTAAAGCCAACCTTCAGCCTGGCCCCCTCTGTAAAGCCTTCTCTGACGCCCCTCCCGCCCCTCTCCAGCCACCCTGCCCTTGTCATGTTCCAGTTCTTGGACTTTGCCCATGACCTTGGCATCAGGGTCGGGCGGGTCTGCCTCCCGATTAGGCAGGAGGCGGGGCCTGGGCTCCGTCACTCATTGCTGCCCCCCTGCACCTTGTAAGCAGGAGCTGTCACTCGCTCGCTCGTGGGGCTCTCCCCGTGGTCCAAGAACTCTGCCGAGGGCTCACTTACGCATCCTCGTGTGATGCTCACAACCAGCCCAGCTTTACAAAATATGGAGGCTCAGAGAGGTTGAAAAAATGCCTGGCAACATCAGACAACTGGTGGGGTGCGGGGAGGGGGCTGCAAACCAGGTCTGCCCGTCTGTCTGTCTGTCTGTCCGTCTGAGTCAAGGCTATGCCTTAAACCGGACATTACAGCACGCGCGCGAAAGAAAGCCACAGGAACGGCGTGTTTTACTGAGTCTGAACGAGGGAGCCATTCCGTTCTCTCTGCTCTGTCTTCCCAGGGCCTGAAGTCTTGTGATGTTTGTATGACACCCGTATGCGTGTGTGTGTGTGTGTGTGTGTGTGCGCGCGCGCACGTGCACGCGTGCATGCGTGTGTGAGCGTCTTGTGTTCTTGATCCACTAAAATCTGAGCTTTTTCTCCGCCTCTTCATTTCTGAATTAAACCAAAAAGCTAAATTAGCCTCCACCCAGGAGACCAGTATTACCTTGCAAACAGCTAGCACCTCCAAGTTGTCATCTAATTAAGCCACACTCCCAAACAAAGCACATAACAGTGTCACCACATTAACAATGCCTGCCTCCCCGGGCAGCCCCTAACTGCATGGCTGTAAAACAAATAATCCTCCCCTGGAAACCGCACCCCCAAACAGGTCTTCTCATTCGCTGGTAGCCTTTCAATGTTGGGCGGTTTTATTAAGAAATATTCTAGGGCTGGGTACAGAAAGGAAGTAGCAGGTCGATTCTTTAATCGGCCCAATTTTCCAGTGTGTTCTACCTTTTAGCATTCTCGAAATCCACAGTTCCGACACAGACGTCGTGCTGGATGTTCGCGGAACCGAGGGAGGGAGGGTGGGCTGATCTGCGTGGACCAGAACCACGTCTGCTCCCCGCTTTGTTGAGGGACGGTGTGGGGAGCCCACACTCCAGCTGGGACCACTGCCTTGTCGAGAGTGGAGACAAAGGCCCCAGGCAGCTTCGTGCTTGGGGGAGCTGTTTTCACGCTTCTCGGGAGGCCTGCTTTCAATTATTTGCTAGGCTTGAAATGGAACCAGAATTAGAAGAATATGGCTTTTTTTTTTTTTTTAACCTCGGGAGGGGTCCCCTGAAATAGAAAATCATCAATTCATTTGACCTAGTTCGCTCTCTGCATCCCCCCAAAGAAGCAGGTGCTAATTGGCAGATGGAGGTGTGCCACCTCCAGCTGCCTTCTGCATCAGGTTTCACTCATTAGTTGATTTGCAGGGGAAAAACACAAAATGCAGAAGCAGCGGCTGAGCGTGGATGCTGCGGAGTCGGACTCGGTTTGAATCCCGGCTCCCGCTTCACTGATTCCGGGACGTCGGGGGCAAGTCATCTAAGCTCCTTGGCCTCCGTTTTCTCCTCTGTAAAATGGGAGAACTCAGTCCTCTCTCCTAAGGCTGCTGGGAGGACTACCTGGAAGAGCCGCCGTCGGTGCTTCCCGACCCAGAGCGGAGTCTGAAAACCGCAGCGTAATCCTCAGGGTGACATTCCATCTCTGATCACAAGGGATGAGAACGCGCCGGCCAAGCTCCCGCGGCCGCCACAAACGTCCATGGAGAGTGTCCCAGTCTGGTTTACGAGGCTGAGCCAACGGGGACGATTTGGATATTGAGAGGCCCAGCTCTTTCCGTTTTTTTCTGACCAAGGCTCCGTCTTAGAATTCAACCCTTCGAGGCAAAGGATACTAAAGAAATGAATGAACTTGGGGAATGAACATAAGAGGGGGAAACAGCTTATTAATTTGGACATCAAGGGAGAACTCCCCCAACCCCGGCTCTTCTGAAACTTTCCAGTAAGGAGCGATGGCTAATGACATACCTTCTCATCCTCACCCCATCTCTGGCATGTCACCCCGCAGTGGCCAGGACGCCAGGAGAAGGAGCTCCAGCATTAAGTTCTACCTCCTTCAGTCATCAGCTTGACTGTACCACTTGGAGCCAGTTGGTGTGGCCCAGGGACAATCTGCACGGGAATTGCCAAAATGCAGGTTCCTAGGCCTCCTTCTCAGTCGGACTCTCCAGATGTGGGGCCCGGGGAGCCAAATATGTGAGAAGCTCCCCCGGGTAGTTAAGTGACGAGTGAGCAATACTATAAGACGTCTGTCCTGGCTTCCTTGGAGCCGCTGTTTCTATGGTGACGATGGAAAGCGGGACCACCTATGTCTGGCAGACTCGGAAACCAAGGCAGAGGGCAGCGCCTCATGCTCAAGGTCAAGGTCCAGTTCTCTGTCAGGGCTCCTCGCTGGGGCTGCTCGAGCTGACTCCTTAACTTCCTAGGTTTTAAGGAAGCTCTTCTCAACCTGTTTTCCATAATGAAATACCTGACAGGTCAAGTTCATGTCTCGCAGTACCTGGGGGCGAACCCAGACCCTGTGGAAAGCCCCCCAACGCGATCATTTATAGGACGATTAAATCGGAATGGTTCCTCGTCATCGGCACGACAGAGTAAGGGCCGGTGGTGTCTGCCTCTCACCGTCGGCTGTGATCAGCCGGTGGAGAGTGGGGCCCAAGCCCCCCAGCCCAGTCTGAAGCCCCCGCCCCCAAGAGAGCACTCAGAGAACACAGGGGTGAGAGGGAGGAGACTAAACAAGTGCTCTTGTTTGTTTCGCTGTTCTCAAGTCAACAACCTGTTTATTCGTGTTCCTAGCAGCGTTGTTCACAACAGCCAAAAGGTCGAATCGACCCAAGCGTCCATCAGCTGATGAGGGATAAACGGTGCGATTGAGCCACACGATGGAATACTATTCAGTCAGCAAAAGGAATGAAGTTCTAACACTTACGACAACCTTGAGGACGTGAAATAAGCCAGACACAAAAGGACGATACTGTATGGCTCCACTTAGATGAGGCGCTTGGAATAATCAAATCCATAGAAACAGAAAGAATGGTGGGTGCCAGAGGCCTGGGGAGAGGGTGGTGGGCTGCTATCGCTTATGGGGACAGAGTTGTAGTTTGACATGACGAAAGCATCTGGAGGTGGATGGATGATGGTGACGGTGACATGACAGTGTGACCGTGCTTAATGGCCCTGAGCTGGACATTTCAAAATGGTTAAGATGGCAAAGTTCACGGTATGTGTATTTCGCCTCAATTTAAAAATTTTTTTAAGGAACAGAAAAGCAACAACCTGCAAAAGTTGGTATTTTACCAGTAGCGCCACATGATCTGCAGCCCACCTGACAATGTCCAAACACTTCAGAGACCACGGCCAAGACTGCAGGCCAGTCCACGGGACTCGGACGGCCTCTTGCCTCTCTCGAATCTGACGGCGAGGACCTCCCCGACCTGCAGCAGCCAGGAGGCGGACCTCGATCTTGCCGCTTCATCTCTCTGTTCCTCTTTCCTGGCACACAGCCAACCCATAATTAGGCAGATTCTCAAAGGAGAGAGAAAACTTCCTGCTCAAATGACAAGCTGTGGATTATGCAGCTCTCTTTCCAGATGTGGCATTTGTCTCTGGCAGTGCTGCAGGTGGCTCTGGGTCTACTTGGCCGGAAAGCTCCATCTGAGCGCCTTATCCTCACAAATACCTTCTTCCGCTGCTTCTGCTTATGGCCCGGGCTTTCGTTTTCAAGCTGATTTCCCTCTGTGCTGCAAGGCCCCTGCCTGCTCCGTAGGACATGGGCAGGGGGAGGGGAAGGATGTCTGCAGAGACCACGGAGCGCCCAGGTGGAGCCCTTCACCCTGGTGGCTGCTCAGCTCTCATCAGGGACAGGCCAAGCCTGTGACCGGTAGGCCACTGTCCTCTACTCAGATAAATGGTTGTTGAATGAACTCCACGGCTGATGAAATAAAATGGGGAAATGGCCCAGAACTGCCAATGATTTCCTGCAGTGCTGTGGGCGCAAAATTCACGCTTTACAGATCTTAATAGGGGATTTTTGAGTGCCAGTATGTACCATTCAGGTGTGTCCAGGAGCAACTTGCACATAACCTGAGGACTTGTTTTCAGGGTAACGCTCTGATTTGAGCCTCACAGACCAATATAAGCAACAATAGACATTTCAATAGCATAAAAGTCCAAAACGAGCATTGCTGCCTCATGAAGCTTACTTACCAAGATGATCTGGGTCACGTAAGATGGACTCAGACCCATTTTAAATTGAGAGATTTCTTTTAAACGAGAATGAGTGTCCATCAACAAATAAATAGATACATTGTGGTACATGTATACAATGGAATACTATCAGCCATGAAGGAGAATGAAGTACTGATATATGATACAAATGGATGAACTTCAAAAATGTTATGCTAACCGGAAGAAGCCAGGTGCAAAAGATCACATACTCTATTAATCGTTTTATATGACATATCCTGAATAGGCAAACCCACAAAGACAGAAAGCAGATGAGTGGGGCAAGAGACAGCGGGGAGAGATTGGAAGGTGATTACTTAGTGGGGACAGGGTGTTCCCTTGCAATGACAAAAAGTTCTCAGAACTAGAGACAGGTGGTGGCTGCATAGCATTGGGAATCCACTTAATGCCACCAAACTGCACACTTTAAATGGTTAATCGTGTTACGTGGATTTCGCCTCGACAAAAAAAAAATTTAAAAAAAAAATCAGAGTACAAAATGACCTATCGGTTTATGAGCTTGTGCAAAAAGATGCAGCGCAAAGGATAACAGGTATCTTTTTTTTTTCTCATCTGGATAAGTTTTGCCGGCTACAGTCCCACTGAGATGTGGATGCCATCCTGTCCAGGTGAGGGTGGTTTTGTGACCCATCCCACTTGCGATTCCTTGTTTCACGTCTGGCTCCCCTGTCGTCTTGCGAGGCCCCCAAGGGAGGACAGGAGCCTTTTCTGTCTTATTCCTTGTATTCCTAGTTAAAGTGTAGATTCTGATTTGGTAGGTCAGGGGTGGGTGGGTACCAAGATTCTGTATTTCCGACAAGCCCCTCAAGGATGTGGGTGCTTTGGTCCACCAGCCACACTTGGGGGAGCACTGTCCAGGCCCGCCCACCCCAAGCTGTGCCACCCAAGCAAAAGAGCAGGATTCCATGTCAGACACCCAGGTTGTGTGTCTCCCCAGATCTCACTGCTCACTCAGCCTCCCTGCACCCAGGAGCCTAAGCACTTCCTGGTTATCCTGAGGAGGATGATTAAGGCAATTGGCAACTTTTTCCCAAGATTCCAAGAGTGTCTGTCATTTCAAGGAAAATGCGTCCACTCCAATTCAGAATATTTAGTTTTCGATGTTTTCTTGTGTGTGACAGGGAAGGGGGCAGGGAAAGTCCGTGGCCCCCAAAAGAAACAGGCTGTTCCTCTGTCTTTGTGTTCTCAAGCATGTAAACTCAGTTTGAATCACAGCTAATAAACAGGTCATCTTGTACTTCCAAAATACAAACATTCCGCCTTTCAGTGGAATCGCAACTGTACATTAAAAAGCTGTCAGCTTCGCTACATTCTCCCTGAACCGTGCACTGCAGAAAGATACCTTGTCACTCAGAGTTGAGTGCAGTTTTACTGAAATATCTCCTTGTCTGCGTAAATAATGAGTAGAATTGCATGAGAATCTCTGGCCCCAGACTCCTCTCCCCCTACTCTGGAAGAAACATATGCAAATGACAGATTTATGGGGTGAGCTTCTCAACAGCTCATTTTGAAAACAAAGGTGGGGGGTCCCCGCAGACCCTGGCATTGTGTATTAAAGATGCAGAGGGACCAGTGGGGGACAAAGGGGATGGAGAGAAGGGTGATGGTGTGAAAACAGTGATCTCTGCAAGCTTCAAATCAAGAAGACCAGACTGTCACTCAACAGCTATTTTGGGAACACACGCAGATTGCATCAGAAAGTCGCGTATATGGAAGACGTTTGCTGAAGAGGAATGGTCCAGACCCCAGAAGGTTTTGATGAAAAACAGAGCAGCCCGCACAGCCTGCAGGATTCGAGATCAAAGTTCAAGAACCACTCCACCGCCTACTATTTGTGGGATCTCAGTCCCTTCACCTCCTTGAGCCTCCAGTTCCTTGATTCTCAAATGACAGTAATGATGACATCATCACAGGGTGGTAGGCAATGAGATGATGGATGCAAATGTACTTTGCAGACCCTCAAGCATAAAAAGATGCTAATCATCATTGTCACCGGCTCGGCAATGGAAATCCAGGCAGGGGCTTTGGTACCGGCCCCACTGAGGTTTGGATCTTGGCTCCACACTTGCTAGCAGTGTGACTTCAGGCACGTTTATACACTTCTCTGAGTCTCAGTTTCCTCATCTGTAAAATGGAGATAACAATCCCCCTTGTGGGATTGCTGTGAGAATTTGATTTGAGAATGCACGTTTAACCTAGTGCCAAGCCCTAGAAAGGACTCAGTAAATGAGAGCTGTTATTGCTGTCATTGCTGCTGCTGCTGATAGTGATATCCCTCACTGGATGATGATGTTAATGACAGTGATGGTGGTGATGATGGTGATGATGATGGTGATGATGATGGTGATGATGATGGTGATGTGGTATCATCGTAATAATAATGTAAATAATAAAATATCAATAATAATATCGTAATAATAATAATAAATAATATCATCATCATCATAATAAATAATAATAATAAATAATAATAATAATAATAATATCCATGTCATCATCATCATCATCATGTCTCCATCATGTCATCACATCTTTCTCCTCATCATCTAATAATAAATATCGTAATAATATCTCAATAATAATAATAAATAATATCATATAATAATATCTGGTGATGATGATGGTGATGATGATGGCTGGTGATAGTGATGGTGATGATGATGGTGATGATGGTGATGATGGTGATGATGATGAGTGATGATCATTGAGTGGTGATGATGATGATGTTGATGATGGTGATGATGAGTGATGATGATGGTGATGATAATGATATTGGTGATAATGATGGTGGAGATGATGATGGTGATGATGATGTTAATCATCCTTATAAAATAAATTTTAAAATAGAGGTGGGGAAACTCGCCTAGAAGACCCATCCCCTGTACATAATTGTTATCACTTTTCACTTTTCAGAGTTCCCTTTCAGGCCCCATTCATGAACAGAAATAATTTTTGCAAAACTCTCACCAAACCAGAGGTAAAATTTTGTGTTCTGTTTCCCCCTACACTGATTATTATATTATCAGCATTTTCTCCATTGTTCGAACTCTTCATAATTATCACTTTTAATTGCTGTAGCATTAAAGTCTCCAACTTTAAATGTAGAATGGCGGAATGGTCGTGACCAATGTCTTTAAAAAGCTGTATTCTTCCCTGAATGTTCCTCTTTCTAAAAGTCATCCTGCATGTATTTTCATGCCATGGAAAAAGAACCAGGGGCATAAATTCCTCTTGAAGCAAGAATGGGAAATGCTTGTTCAATTGACTTGGATCAACTGACCAACTCAACTTTATCTGGCCCAACTTCACTGTCATGGGTTTAATGCTGGTCCTCGCAAAAGATTTGTCCCCAGAACCTGGGAATGTGATCTCGCTTGGAAAATGGTCTCTACAGATATAATTACGTTAGGGTTCTTGAGATTAGATCATCCTGGATAACCCATTGGAAAGTGTCCTCATAAGAAAGAATAGGAGACACAGACACAGAGAATAAGACTCGTAACACAGAGGCAGAGAGTGGAATGATTCTGTCACAAGCCCAGGAACACCCGGAGCCATCAGAAGCTGGACAATGCAAGGAAGTATTCTCAAGGATTCCCAAGGCAACAACTTGATTTCAGACTTCTGGTCTCCAGAGCTAATATATTTCTGTCGTTTCAACCCATCCAGTTTGTGATGGTTTGTCATGGCGGCCACAGGAAACAACTACACCTACTGAATCCGTAACCAGGCTACTCCCTCTCTGTTGTCTGGATTCTCTCTGGGAATGAGCACCTGCTGAGAGATGGTGAGCCTGAGTGTCACCGTCCTATTGTGCCAATACCCTCTCGTAACAAAAAAAAAAAGACTCA
>NW_024342468.1:1424337-1443361 GCF_902729225.1 Pteropus medius | reverse complement strand
TCCTTCCTTCCTTCCTTCCTTCCTTCCTTCCTTCCTTTCACTGGGCTAGTGGACCTTGGTGCCGATGAAATCATTAGCTGAAATCACCAGGCATTTAAGGAGTTGAAATGAAGACAGAGGGCCCTGGGGTGCCCTCACAATATAGAAGGGCAGGTCACGCTGGGCTCCATTAAATACCATATTAATTGAATTCTTTGCCATCTTGGTGGAACCAAATGCTGATGGGATCAACATTAAGGCTGTTTGAGTGCAGTGACCTTGTCTCACCAAATACTACTTGGTGACTGGTCACCAGTCCCAGGGGGCCGAGTCTTTCATAAGCAAACTGGCCTCTTGAATTTAGGGGGAAATACTCTGAAAAAGGGTTCAGATTCCTTTCATTTTCTATTTGGTGCAAAGTGAACACAAGCTAACTCTTCTTCCTAGAATATTGTTATTATCAACAATGAGAGATAAATTTTCAGATTATTAAATATGCCCGGTGATAGCTCACGCCGTAGGTACGGTGATGAATTAAGAAAGGGTCTTCTGGCAAGTTTTTGAGAAATTTCCCTCTCTCTCTCTTACTCTCTCTCTCTCTCTCTCAATCCCAAAATGGAAGTTGCAGCATTAAGTAAATAAATAAAACAAGTGGGCAATCTCGAGGTGACATTTTCATTAGCCCGCTCTCTCTCTGTCTCATTAGCCTTCTTGGGGACAGGAAGGATGGTTTTAATTAGCAGGGTTTGAAGTCGGCTTGGGCTGCCTCCCCTCCTGCTGTTCCCAGGATTACCCTGTCAGCTTATAAATACAATACAAAGCATCATGGCCCACATCGGGCACCTCAGAAGGCGACAGAAGAAAGGGGATCCACCACAGCCCTTGTTAAGTGTCTTTGAACAATGGTCTTTCTCTAAGGATTTAAGTATAATTCGAGCGCATTATTGGGCTTTATCAAACAGCTCGATATCCTCTCGCGGAAAAGCTCTTTCTAGTTGGGGACGGGCCATGTGTTCTCTTTTTCCCTTTGGTGCTCTGGGCTGCCCAGGCAGCCCGGGCGCCTGTCGCGATGGCCACGCTCCATGGCGTCCGCTTCCAAAGTCCCTGTTTGAATTTATCTGTTAAACGGCGTGAATCAAAACGCTGGCCAGAAACACCCCTAAACCCCCTGTCAGCTTCTCGGGCGCTTGGGGGCTGCAAAACACACGTGCCGTTGACACGAAGTGTCTCTCAATGACACAAAGTTCTACACACAGATAGTTTGCTTCTCTGTGGGGCCGAGCAGCAGATCCGTAGCTTTCGCTCACCTGTGCACACAGCTATGTCTGGCCGCACGGAGCACACCCTGTCTTTAAATCTTACAATGCGAGTGTCTTGAGTTTGAACTAAAAAATAGATCTAGGTGTTCGTGGAAATGCCAAGGTCACTATTTACCAGGAAAACAGTCTCCCAGGTGCTCATTAAACCGTTTATATATTCACTCATTCGGCAAACATTTATTGAGCACCTACTTCATGCCAAGACCTGCAGGCACTGGGGATATAAAAAGATGAATGAGACAGGGTGTCCGCCCACACGGACCCCACAAGGACAGACATTTTAATCTGTATGCTGAGAGCGATGACAGAAATACACACAGGATTTTATGGAGGCAAGGACGGGGACAGGACCAGGAAAGGTTTCCAGTGGGAGCCTGAAGAGAATGAAAACATGAGTTTTAATTAACACGTGAGTGAGGAATGGACACCTGAGAACGGGGGGAGGGCGTGCACAGAGCAGCTCTGGGGCGGGAACAGCCTGCCCACAGGCAGGCGACGAGTCACGCCAACTCGTTCCTGCCGTTTTGGAATATAAGGTATTGCGGTACGTGAAGGGGATCGCTCCCGTGAAAATGCATACAAAGGACATGAGGGGCACAGTGACCTGGCGCGGGGCGTCGGGGCAGGTGGCAGAGGAGAGGCGGCGTTTGAACTGGGAGTCTGGCGGAGGGCGGAAGGCATTTTCCGGCCCAACGGAAGAGCGAGGAAGATGCTCCGGCGGAGAGGGCAGCATGTGCAAAGGCCCGGAGGCAGAGCGGCCGTGGTATAGGCGGGAAACAGCATACGGTTAAATATTATCAGAGCAAAGGTGGAGGATAATTCCTCAGTTAGGCAAGGGCCAGATAATGAAATTTTTGCTAAACGAAAGAGTCTAGATTCTGTCCTGTAGGTGAGAGAGGGTCACTAAAGGTGACAGGCACATGCAGTAGCATCTCAAGAGTAAAACGGGGCCACCAATACATATCACTCATGTGTCCTGCGGTACCTGTCAGTCCCGCAGCCTGTCGGAGAAGGAAACCTTAAACCGCCAATATATTCATTCATTCATATATACACTCATTCCTTTCTTCAAGAAACATCGCAGAGTGCCCACTATGTGCCAAACACTGCCTAAGAACTTGAAATAAAGAAATGAAGAAGACATGGTCCTCTCTCTGGGGACGCTCGCACAGTTCACCGCAGGCAGAGAGGCCTAAAACGGGACAATTTCGGTGATGTGGTAGAGGCACACGCAAAGGGCTGGGAGCTAAAGAAGCGCTTTCAAGAGGAGAAACGTCTTAAAGGGTCTGCAGAACCCAGTCGGGTGTACAGTGAACAGGCAGAGGGCGGGGCGGGTGGAGTGTGAGAATGCATGCAGGCGGGGACAAGTCGGGAGCTGTAGATAGACATACGACCAAGAGAGAGTGATGACAGGTACGTAGAAACGTACCGAATCTGTACACTTTACCGAAAGCCAGACATCTACCCACGAGAAACATCCAAAAGCAAACCCATGGCCTTCCCCCAAACTCTTCCCACCTCCTCCTCCCTCAGCCCCATCTGCACATACATCCCAGCACCACCGAGGCCTGCCACACCTGCCTCCTACACATCCCTCCAACCTGCCCGTTTGTCTCCATCTCCTCCACCCTCATTCAAGGATCGTCTCACCCCGCATTACTTACTGCACAAGCCTCCGATCCATACTCCACTCCGTAGCCAGCAGGCCCTCTGCAATGCCAACCTGGCCGTGTCCCTCTGCCTCCAGTTCCAACCCCTCCTTAAAGGCCTTCCCTGGCTCCCCCTGACTCTCGGGCAAAAGGTCACACTCCTTAGCTGGCTTCCGACAAGGCCCTGCACGATCCCATCCCAGCGAGGGCCCGTTCTCTGCCCCACAGCGTCCTCTCCCACGCCCTGGTCCAGCCACTTCAGGCCTTCGTCCAGCGCCCCGCATCCCTATGCGCTCTCCCCCCCAGGCTCTTTGCGCATGCTCTTCTAAGTATCCGGACCGTTTCTGTCCTCCCCTTTCACTCCCGCCCCCCACATTCCTCTCCTGGTTAATTCAAATCTCAGCTCAATTTTCACTTCCTCTAAGAAGTCGTCCCTGACCCCTAGCCACGCAAAGTCTTCCAATTAGATGCACCATGAATTTCTCCTACTTCACCCTTATTACATTGGTAATCTTACATTTATTTGTGATTCTTGATTAATGGCCATCTGCCCGATTAGACTGTAAGGCTCCACAAAGGTGATGACCATGTCAAATTTGCTCACTGATGTCTCTCTAATGCCTAGCCCAGTGCCTGGCACAGATAATGGAGATTCGGTAAAGACTAAAGTGTTTGTTGACTAAAACAACGGATGGATGGATGGATGGATGAAGGGATGGATGGGGGGTGAATGGATGGATGGGTATGATGGTGGTGGGTGATGGATGAATGGATGAAATGGATGGATGGATGGACGAAGTGAATGGATGGATAGGTGGGTCCATGAATAGTTGGGTGGATGGATAGACAGATGCATGGATGCGTGGATGGATGGATGGATGGATAAATAGCTCTGTAGAAGAGAAGAAGAAGTATATTGTCAGGTCTGCCCTCAAGGGGTATCCTACAGATGGTTAGTAATGCAATTTAGTTATGCTTAATAGCTAAGTACCAATAACAAGGAAAAGTATCATATATGGTACAAGATCATACGTGATTGTTTATCCTGGAGTGGAGACCACAGAGCTCTAAATGTCTGTCACATCCACAGCCCCCATCAAGCCAGCGGCCTCAAGTTCAACATGAAGGATGCCACCCTAGTGATTACCTTACTATTTTGACCACAACTCAGGGACCAGGGACAAGGACCCAAGCCCAAAGCAGTTGCGAGTTGAAGTCTTAACGCCCACGACCTCAGAATGTGACCTGATTTGGCCATAGGGTCCTTGCAAAGGTCATTTGTTAAGACAAAGCCATAATGGAGTAGAGTGGGCCCCTCTCTAACCCAATATGTCTGCTCGGACATAGACGCGTAATCGGGGAGAGCGCCGTGTGGACGTGAAGACAGCCCTACCAGCCAAAGAGAGAGGCCTGCAGCAGACCCTGCCCTCACAGCCCTCAGAAGGGTCCAGCCCTGCCAGCACCTCGACCTTGGACTTCTAGCCTCCAGAACTGCGAGGCAACGACTTTGCTTTCAAGCCACGCAGGTTACGGTCATTTGTTATGGCAACGAAAGCAGAGGACGACCTTGCTAGACCTGAGAATGACCGGAGGGAGGAGCTGGTGGGCAGAGGGGAGAGTGGGCAGAAAAGCGTCCCAATGAGAAGGAAGTGGGGGACAGGCTGAGAGGGGACCCCTGTCTCATCTCAGGAAAGAAAACTGTCTTGCACCCAGGAGGGAATCGGTCTTCCTGTGCTCTGGGGAAGTCAGTCTGGAGTTGCCCAAACCTGGTCAAGTTTCCCCACGTGTGCCTGGAAATAACCAGACTGCAGGCTTTTTGTATTGATAAATTCAGTATATTATTAGGCAGCGTCATCTTTACATTTAGATGAATAACCACGCAATGATCACCTTGGCTGACTCAGATGGTGTCATTTTAAGAAATTAGAGTTTAAATCCATCTCCTCCTTCCCCTTTCCCTCTGCCCTCCCTGAATAATTCCCGAGGAAGAAACCAATTAATAGTATCTTGAGTGTTGTAACACGGCCTGCTGTACAATGTAGCAATGCCTAATGGAGTTTTAATTTCCCCGTGGTGAGTCAACATTTGCTTTAAGAAAGAAAAATGTCACCATAAACCACTGCCCCAAATGAATTTGGTAGCACAGAGGGCGAGAGAGTCTTCTTTTTTAGGTAAACAGTGATAGAAAGACGAAATGGGAGATGGGGGGGTGGGATTTTGCTCTGCACAAATGGGGCTGCTTATGGTTTTTCCTGCTCCTTCAGACGATGATGATTATTAAATATTTTGCTTTGCAGATGCAGAGAACTGTCAGAGATTCACCCACAGTTTAAAGGGTCTGAAACGAAGTCATTATAATATAGAAAAGAAACAATTTATTCCAGCCTATTAATAACTCGGGGGGAGCAGGGAGGGAGGGGAATATAATTTTAGGCATCCTTACTTGAAGACATCATGAGTGTTTCTTACTTTCCCCAGCTAGGGTTGGGTGTGGGAGCCAAACCCGGCTTTTTAAAAAACATATTAGACTTTGCAGGATCGTACAAGGAAATAAAGTCCTGCAACCCTCTCTCTCATAATAAGTCTGTCCCAAAATGATGTTGCTCATTCTGTTGAAAGATAGTTTCATTTCCTACTCAAAATTGGTATGAAAAATACGGCTTGCCAAATGAACATTGTATACTGAACTTGTCAAATCCTTTCTCCTGACACAAATAAAAGATAACATTGGGTGGCAGCATGTAAAACAGCTCTGACAAGATAGCAAAGGGAGACAAAGAAATGTACATATTTTGATTTTCTCTGCTTTAGAAGCTGGGGCGGGGGCGGGGGGAACCAGCGACGGGAATGGCCAGCTCGTAGATGCTACAGGTAACGTCAAACAAGTCACTTTCATGTCGATTTTCAATGGTATGATAACCCTGTTCCCAATTAGCCGGAACATGACAAAATCTCAACTTTCACAGCGGCAAAAGCTGCCAAGGGGGAGACCTCCTGAGTGACAAGTCTCTCTGTTCAAAAGTTTACGGGTGTGCCGTGTGGCTGTAATTACTAGTTCTGACACATTGGAAAATTACTCCTCGTGTGTTTAAAAATAAATAAGATAAATGATCGCCCTTTCATTAGATCTGTACTCGTATCATAGAAGTAACTTTTTTTTTTTTTTCCTATTAAAATTGTTGATTGAAGGCCGTTCGCTGTTGATCAGTTCAAAATTACATTTCTGCTCTCTCAGGGGCTGCCGCTGCTAAAAAATCACACCTGGCGCCTAGTTAGTAACAAGAAAAGACTCTTAAAAACTGCAATTTCAGGGGGAGAAAAACACAAGCAAGAGACCCAGATCGTACCTTCCTGTCCCCAAAGGCATCGCGCTCCTTTGTTCTGCTAAGAAAAATTAACCTCAATCTCGGCTCCGGGTCCCTAGATTGATTATCATAGTCATTTAAATACTGTAATCTCATTTTCGGCATTGGGATAAGGGGGGCGGGCGGCTAGCATCGATGCGGGGCGGGGGGTGAGCGGCAAGAGGGAGAGAGAGGAAGGACAGGAGAAAACAGAATAAATTATCTGACAAAGAGAAGCCTTTCTGCTCACAGAGCCTATTTCAGGTCCTTCCACTTGATTGGAAAAGTTGATGAAGTTTAAATGAAGCAGAATTAGAACCTCAGGCCCCTGAGTATTGATGGGGTGGGGAGGGGGGCTATGCGAGAATGTGCAATTCAATAGCCTTGGTTTCGCTGGAAAACAGGGAAAGGCCTAAATGGTATAATCTTCAATCGAATCTCACATCCACACTGACAAGGCAGGGTAATGAGTTAGGCCAGATCAGGCCTGTTGGTTAAAGAAATTAATCCCTCCAGCCGCCCAGAGATGGGCTTTGATGCCTGTTGTGTGGGCCCCTGTCCCACTCTATCTAAATGCTAACTAACTGCGAGGGCGAGGGGACTGTGCTTTTCATTGCTGGCGATTATCTGACAACAATTTGCTCTCACTGATTAGGGAGGCGGGGAGGGGCTGGGGACGAGTGTGAGAGGAGGGGACAGCTTCCTTTGAAAGGGTGAGAGGCCGTTCTGATCAGCCTCCATGGCGGGTTTTGTCCCCGGCCAGCAGATGCGCATGTTTCGAATACCCTGAACTCCAGGATCCGTGGGAAACCAAACACCCACGCTCCTTCTCCCCTTATGTCTTGTTACTTCTTGAGACTTTATGTGGTGACACCTCAAGTGCAGACTCCTTCGGCCGCTCCGACCTGATGCCGGCATCACGTCCACTCCACCTTCCTCATAGCAGCCTCCCTCCAGACTGACCTCCAAACATGCTCGGGCTCAGGGCACCCACTTTCTCACCTTTTCTGGCCGTTTCTACATCTAAGGTGACCTTCGCTCTGGCCTCCGCCTATCTGAGTCCTGCTTGGCCCTCCAGCAACCCCGCTGGGGCTTTTCTGGACCGTTCCAGGCCACAGGTCCTCTCCCTCTTTCTAACCCTTGTGACATTCTTGCATGTTTGGCCCGCAGCCCTGGCCCTACTGTTTCAGCCTTGCAAGGTCAACCTCCCGGTGTGCGTGCACGTGCCCACCTGGACTGTAAGCTCCGTGGGAACAGCAAGGACCCTTTAGAGGGATGGAGATGGAGGTGATGGAGACGCCTGGATTCTTGTCTCCCTGCAGGACAAAGGGTCTCCAGGGTGACAGGCAGTGTGGCACTACGTGTAAGGACCATGACAAGCTGTGGATGCAAAAAGGCCACTGTGTAAGACCCTACCCTGCCATTCACCCTCTGCGTGAGTTTTGGGGCAAGTTACTGAGCCTTTCGGAGCCCAAAACACCGACCTTACAGAGTCGAGATCCTGTGTGTGAAAGTCGGGCACTTGGTAGGTACTCAACGAATGGAGGCCATGATTGTCACCAAGTTCTTTTGATCTGCACAATGGTTATGATCTCAAGCTGTGGTGACCTGGCTGGAAGCCCGGCTCCTCCAGCATTAGCTGGGTGACTGAGGGCAACTGTGTAACCACTATAAACCTCCGCTCCCCCATCTGTAAGATGGAAATGACAGTAATCTCATCTCCTAGGATGGTTACAAAGCTTTAAGGGGGATGACGCGTAAGAGGGGCCAACGCAGTGCCTGGCGCGCAGTGGGTTCGATGAAGGGCAGCTGCTGTCCACTGGCACAATGGGGACATCAGCTGGCCAAATGGGTCTACAGCCAGGAGCTTCCTGGGAACCCAGAGCCCAGGCCTCGGCCTCCTCCTCTCGCTCAGTTCAGCTTTGGGAGAAGTCAGATCCCCGAGCATCCTGGGATCCTAGAGATGCTGGGAGGACCCACCTCAAGAAAGCCAGAAAATATAGCGTTTTCAGAAACGCCAGACAGACGCTCTCCTTTCAGAAGGGGAGTGTTTGAAAGATGTGCTTAAACCTCTGAATTTATGCCCACTGGGTGCCTCCAGCAAGAGCGAAGTCTTCGGTGACAGTTTATAAAGGTTTTGGAGGGGACCGCGAAGCCCAGCTCTTGGCTCTGAGGGGACTCTTGGAATCGCTCCAACGTGTTCCCTCAAACGACTTGCTGAAAATTCGGAGCCTGACAGACTGGGGCTCGTTTCACTTGCAAAAGGTAAACAAATCGCAGTCGCTAACCCTAACCCATCCCCTGGACGAGAATTGGCGCTCCGTCGCTCTGCCTGGTGGGGAGCCAGGATGCAGCTACCCTGTCCGTTCCCACAGAGAGGGCGCTTGGCCAGCTCCTCCAGTCAGACCCAGCATCCTGGAGTCAGACACGTGTATGTCCCTCCGTCGGCCCGTTGTCCCCATCAGTGCAGGGAGGGAGGCGCTGGCATTTATTTCTGCTGTCTCTCAGCCCTCCGATCTCTGCCTTGTTCCTCCCACGGCCGGTTTGGCCCCCTGCCCCCCCACCCCTGCCAAATCCGACCTCACTCTGCCCAGCTTCCTCCCCCTCACTTCGCCTTCCCTGAGGCAATACCGGAAGCTCTCCATGTTCCAGGTTCCTCCTCGCTTTGGAGAAACAGAACCTCTTATTTTATGTGGAACCGTCTGTGCCCGCCGCCCGTCCAAACACGGACCCATACACGGACCCATACACGCTCTACCCCCAGCACCTCTCGACTAACCAGCTTTACCCACTGCAGGAGGTCAGGCTACAGCCTCATGTCCCCAGGGTGACAGGCACCTCCCTGGCCTCCTGGCTGACACCTCCGGCCTCCCCCGCGGTGCTTCTTTCTCAGCAAGATAGTGTCGCCTCAGCTTCTGTCTTCGCCAGGGCCTTGCGAGCTACCTGCAGGCTGAGCTAAGGCTCTGTCGTCCACCGGGAGACCCCCGAGGCCCAGCACACTGCCTGGCACCTAACGACCCCCCGATAAACATTGTGCAAATGGTCGAATGAGCACATGAAGGGTAGCTCAGGTAGGTTCTCAGGGGACAAGCCATGCAGGTGTGCAGGAAATAAGGCTTAGCGACATCTGGGGACTCGGCCGAGGTTTCAGAGTCAGCTGGTGTGCAGAAGACCGTGAGCTCATGGCTGTGGTCCTGGGGCCTGATGTGCCTGGCACAGGGGAAGCGTGCAATGCAGGCATAGTGAATGAATGAATGAATGAATGAATGAATGAATGACACGCAGCCTGGAGAGGAGCTCAGGACTCTCAAGTCTGTCAAGTCTGTGCACGTCTACCTACCACGCTGCCAAACGTGCTGCCTCTTTTCCTGGAAAGCTTTCTCTTCCCAGTCAAAAGTTGATTTACCCCACGCTAATGAAGCTTCAACTTCAGGGTCCTTCCTTGCATGTGGCCCTCCAAGGACCTGGGGCTTAATTTCCAGAATCGTTTATAATCGCATACTCTGTTTCTTAAAGAGACATCCCCAAATTGCATAAGCATCGGGCCAATGGGAAACCCGGATCTAGCCGCGCCCCGCCCCGCCCTCTCCAGCTCCCTACACAGGCTTACGAACCTTGGTGTCCGTTCTCAGCTCAAGCTGAAGGTCTGTGAGACCTTCCCTGGCCTCCCCTGATCCAGGTGCAGCTGTGGATCCCTTCAGACAGCTGTCACAGCATCTGTACCACTCTGCTGTTCATTCTCATGCCTGTTTCTGTCTGTTAGACTGTAAGTTCTAGGAGGGCAAAGCCCAGACCAGGTTGGTCTCCCCCATATCCTCAGTGCCAGCTCTGTGCCTGGTGCACAGTGGGTGCTCAAAGGGCCTGTCAATCCCAGCCGCGAGCTAGCGAATGCGTCTTCTGCTTCCTCATCATAGTGCTCGCAGGATCCTAGCGCGTCCGTTCTTGCCGAAAACACCTTGCCCGTTTCAGATGCTGAGCCTTTGCCAGGCCAGCCCCTCCCCAGCTGCCTGTCCCCTTTGCTGTCCGCCCACTGGAATGCAACCGTCCTACAGCCCCAGGCCAGGTGGACAAGCTCTCTGCACTGCCTTGCGTGCTCCAACACTGTTCCCACCTTCCTCCAGAATGCGACACTCTCACCTGCCATTGTGTCCCCCTCCACCTTCAATAACTTTTAGTATTGATTTTAACGCGCGAAGTCTGATTCTCCCTTGACCGGAACATAAACTCCTAGGGAACCAATTCTCAAATGTCTTGTGCTCCCACCGGTCCCTCGCACATTGTAGGCAGTCGCTAAATATTTGCTCGCCGACCGATGGGCTCGCTCATAGTCCTGTGTACACCGAAAACAAATAAGTAGCCAACTCTCTGTTCTCAGTGATCTTCAGGGAGACAGAGGGAAGTATGGATGCGATTCTACATAGTGGGGACGTGAAGATGGCATTTCGACGTGGCGACATAGCCCACGACACTCTCGTTCAGTAAAAGTGACTGCCGGCAAATTTTCTGCCTCCTTCAACTGCAACGCCACGGGCATGAGATCACCTCTCAGTGCGTTTTGGGGCGCCTCCCCCCATCTGCGTGGGAGGCTGCGGCATCTGAGCCGCGGTAACTGGGGCTTTTTCTCTGACGCATCGATGCAGCTCGGATGCTCTGCTATTGGTTACAAATGGCCGGCCACCTGGCAGAGAGCCGCACTGCCTGTCACGGGGGCCGAATCTTGAAATCAAAGAGCTTCTGGGTCTCCACCTTTGTTCTTCTGGACAAACACAAAAGATTTTAATCTACACAAAGAAATTTGTCTTGTTCGCTTCTGGGTTCATTGGTCTCCCAAATATGTATTGTTTGGTTCGTATAAAAGATCAAAAATCCCTCTTCGGGGCTCATTATGTGTTTTCTACAATGCTTTTGGTGGGCCTTTCTCCCCGCTGCGTGCTACTCATGTTGACCTTTCTGCTCATTGACCTGTGTCGGTCAATTTCTTGACCGAAGTGCCTTGAAATTATTGTGCCTTTAAATTATTGGGTGGAAAAACACAGCTGTTTTCTTTATAAAGTGCATTTCTTTGCTTCCCAGAAACGCTGTACTTAGCGCCACAATGAGCACACAAGGGCTATGGCGGGGAGCTGGCCCACGTGAGTCTGATTTCAGGTAGGCCAAACTGATTCCGTTTTAAATCTTAGATGAGTTATGCTGAGGAAAAGCAAACCGAACCCAACCGAACCAAATCCCTGGAAGGCGGTTAGCCAGGGAAATAGCGCAGATAGGGGTTGGGATCCCCAGCAAACCAGCCCTATGCTAATTAGTTCATCCAGGAATTACTGAGCCCCGAATTGCTGGAAATGCTTTTTATTCTTTTAAACTACAACATTGGTGAGACTGGAGATAGACAAGCCCCAAAGCAGACTTGTGGAAGCCATAACTAAGGGGGAGGAAATGGATTTAAAATAGGCATAAGATGTTTGGACGGGGAGCGGGGACAAAAACGAACAATGGAGAGAGAAGCAATTAAAACGAAACCGCCTCACTTCCGAAATCTTTGTATTAGGTTTTCAAGAGCCCCCAGACTAGGAGTGAACTCTACTGAATTCTCCACACATGTCTTTCTGTTTCAGGGTTTCTCAGCCTCAGCACTAGTGATATTTGGGGCCAGACGATTCCCTATTGGGGGTTTGGGGTGCTGTCACATGCATTGTGGGACATTGAGCAGCATCTAACACGCCCTCCCCAGTTGAGATAAATATCTTCAGATGTTCCCTCGAAACATTGGCCTCATCCTAGAACAGCATAGTCTCCTCCATAAACTGATGTCTCGTGTAAATCAATCTCCACCACGTCCTTGAGAAGGAGGTGGGGAAGGTGTTCACACACTTTACAAATGAGGAAACTGAGGCTCAGAAATTAAGCCACTTGCCCAAGAACCCCCAGAAGAGCTGGAAACTGGATCGTTTTCATCCTCAGCCAGGATGCAGCCCGGTGTGGGAAATATGAGATGGAGCAGATGGCAGTATTTTCCAACAAGAGCACGAAGGGGTAAAAAACGTAAGCACCTGGGTGGATTTGCCTTGTTATCGATTTATTTTATAAGTTCAGATTTATAACATTTATTCAAAGTCGATGGATGAAAATAAGAAGGTCGTTCTGAGGAACATAAACGAAAATGGAATTAGGATATTGAACATGGAGAACAACAAAAGCGCCCACTTATTAAGTGCCCTCCGGGGCCCCCCTGAGCCTGGCATACCTGTGTCATCTCATTAAATCCTCAAACTCTCCCGTGGCCAGGTGCCAACTACGATCACCTGATTTTACAGAGAGGAAACTGAGGCTCAAGGTAAGTAACCTCGCAGGTGGCACGCGAGAGAGTGGCTGAGACAGCACGTGCTGTTGCCTCCGTCTGCTCCAAAGCCTGCCGTCTACACTGCTGTGCGTTTCTCTCCGGCGAGGCGCCCACAGTTTTAGATCTGCCCGGGCAACCTACTTGTTGCTATCTTTTTCGTGGTCGTATGAAAACAACAGCTTTGGCCTGCGACCGTTTTAACAGTCCACATTCACGACGATTTGGGAGCTTGAAAGATGAATCAGGGAGGCATCTCGCTGAAAGTTAGGTCGTCACCCACGTCCAGCAAACGCTAGTACTGTTTGTTCTAGACACGAAAATCAGGTGGGAAGCAGCCAGCATTTATAACATACACTAAAACCGCCCAAGACGCGGTATGACTGTGACGCCTTCGCTCGTTTTCGCCTGAAAATCTAGAAAGGTTTGCGCCTGGTTACAATCCTTCCTGTCTGTGACACCTTCACTGCGGTTTGTGGACAAACGCAAAATTAGTCGACTCAAAGAACAGCTAACAAGATCGTGGTCTCCAGTGTTAGCGTTTCGCAGAGAATACATTTATTGAGTTCTCTTTTTATTGTACTTTTTAAGCAGTTCAAGATAACGTTTCTTAAAATGCCGTTTGAATAAGGCATTTTATGAAGGACTCCCAGGCTTCCGGAGACCATTGAGCAGCTTGAAAAACACTGTGAGAGAAAACGGGCTGGAAATTTTGTCCGCGGGGCCAGTTGCAAATCAAGAAAACTCTGTCTCTCAAATACAGGAAAAGTGGCCTGAATCGTACAATGACCAACGACTTGAACCTGCAAGATTCTGGAAGGTGCTGGAAGTCACTGCAGACATGTTCACCCCGGCCTCAGAATTCTTCCCGGAGGACCGGGTACGAGAGCCCCAGAATCATGGTGGCAGAAAGGCTATGGGGGTGCAGCTCGGCTTCCCGAAATGGCCATGGGGCTGCCCATCCCCTGATCGCTCACCAAAGGACAAGGAGGGGACTGGACACCTGAAAGTAGAGGCGTCGATTTGAAAAGAAAGCAGAGGAGGAGAGAGAAAGTTGCAAGGATAGATAAACGCATGGCTTTCCCTAGAGAAACGAGACCCACCCACTTGGCCGGCCCACCAAGATGGGGCCATTAGGGCGGGCAGCTCACTTTTAATCTCCCTTCTTAATGTTTGATTTTCTCCTATTACGTCGTAATTGAATATAAAGGGATTTGAGCAATCAGTGGTATCTTCAGTGGAGAAAGCCGAACATAACGTGTTCACATTTTACCCAAACGTATTAAAAACGCTGGCCTACGCCGGGCTGTCAGTATGACTGTGTGTGTGTCCGCCCGCCTTCCCTGTGTTTTTGTCTCTGGGAGTTTATGTTCACCAGCACTGGCATTTATTATGAGACACTCAGCTGTTAGAGGGCGTGGTACGGTACCTAATTTGGTAGAGCATCCAATTTGAACAGACTGGCTCTAAATAAACACTTCCTAGTGGTGATAGTGATCTCAGCAGTGGCTCCGAGTCTCACAAACCAAACCAGAATTGGGGCGGGAACTTAGGAACACTTAGGATCTAAAGAAGGTGCCATATCATTCGGCCCCAGAGGCCTGAGTTTTTTCTAGTGCGCCCTCCGATCAGAATCTCCGCCTTTATCCGGGTCGGGTCTGTTCTTTCATAAAGGCTACTGAATCCTGCTCAGAGCATCTTCCCCCAGAATCTCAACCCTTGGGAATATTGCAGTTCATTTGAAACTTACAGGGGGTGACCCATGACATGGCTTATCTTATTCTTCGTGTGTATGTGCGTGCAAAAATAAGAGCTAAGATTTCCTGAGAGCTTTCTTTGAGGCAGGTGCTGTATTACGCGACATATACATACAATACACATGTGCACGCAATATATGTATGGCGTATATATAGTCCATCTCCCCAGCTGAACAGTAAGCTTCTTGCTGGCAAGGGCTGAGTTCCAAAGTTGGTTCTGTGCCTCTCAGCTTAGGCTGGTGCTGGGCACTCAGGAAACACTCAGTAAACATTCCTTGGCTATCAACGAATCCCAAGAAATTAATGCAGCTCACTTTGGAAGGAATGTTGAGTGAAATAATCTGAGAATCAGATTCATAAGTGAACACTCTTGACTGCCTGCTCTACAAATGCAATCAGTGTGGGTTGTCCTTCATCGATTAGTGTATTGTGGCCGAAAAAGCACGGGGCTAGAAGTCAGGTGACATGCATCTCATCCCACTTCCATGACCAGGTCACAGTGGCACCTCGGACAAGTCTCTTCCACTCTCTGGGCCTTAATATCCTCAGAGAAGGATTCGGACCAGATGTCTGTAAGCCTCCTCCCAGCCCCAAAGGTTGTGATTTCATGACTCTATTTTACAAATGCACGTACTTCCTGTTTGTGACATAAACCCCCACAGAAAAACAAAATCGGTGATAAATTATGAAAAAACCAGATGCCATGATCGTTTGCACTTTCTAAGGTGCTCGATTCTAGAAATTCCATCTCTACCTCGCCTGCCTCTCCAGGGCGACAGCAGATCCGAGGCTGTCAGTGGAGCAAGCCAAGCAGTCTCTCCCTATAATTGTATTGACAGGATATCAGCTGAGTTCCGATGGCAGGAAAGGTGCACCCTGACAGGTTCTGTGAAGGAGCCTTGAAGGCTATTGTCGCAGGATTCTACGTTGAGTCACAGAATTCTGGGGAAATGGGAATCAAGCGAGAAGAAGCTTGGTTTTTTCTCTATTTAATTTTATTCTTCCCAGAGAGTCAGATTTGAGGGGAAACTGGCTAACGGCACATCACTTTCTACAACAGAGTAGGTGCTCTTTCGAACAGAAGCTATTTACATCTTTTGGTGGGCACATAAAACCCAGAGTTGATTCCATCGACCCCGCTAATAACAGGTTGGCTTGGTTTTAAATGAGGCAAATAGTGGTCGAGCATTTGTAGATAAAGCACCGGCTCAGATGTCTGAGTTTTTCACTTTGCACTTGGTAACCGTGGCATCTTGCAGACCTGTTCTTGAATAACTATGTGTTTTCATCCTGGTAAATTCTGTGGCTGTGAAATAGCGGTATTGGGTTTGTTCGGGCGGTGTGTCTGCATCTTAAATGAAAAAAGTCCCGATCCTGTTCCGTGGAGAGCACAATCTGAGCGACAAACCCCCCAATATGGTAGAATAAATGACTAGTCCTTAGGTGCTGTATTCTCCCAATATATATGCAACCTTCAGGTTCAGACTTAGCCAGAACCAAAATACACTTCAGTTCCATTCATCCTCCTAAAGACACCCAAGGCAGGGGGCTCCCCCACCTCCGCTGTACACAATAAGAAGGTGCACACAACACAGGGATCTGAAAACCAGGGCTTGTGAAACTGACATGCCACAGGGAAGAAATCCACAAGCCAAGACTCCACGAGAACTCCAGCAACCTATTACTTAGAAAAGATTTTCTTAAAGGCTCCAAAATCTTGAATATTTTTAATCTTCTCCTGCTCTTGAAAGACGAAAAGTCCCGAATTTTTAAATTAGAAACAACATTTTTGTTAGTATAGGAAGGCGCTTAGAGGGGTAAAAAGAACGCTGGGCCAGGAGCCAGTGAGCGTAGCTTCTAACCCAGACTACTCTGCCAGAACCCCGAGCAAAGAGCCCACCACAGATGGCCCCGGGTCCCCACTTGTCAAGGGGGGTCTGGAAAAGGTAACAGTTAAGGTTCCTTCTCCCTATCAATGTCTCTGCAATTTTTATTTAGGTCAGGTTTTGGTAGGAAATCTTGTAGAAGCGGTTAACCCTGAAACGTGGACATAATCTTAACTGCCGGAAGGTGGACATTAGGAGAGGCCCTCAGGCCCCAGCTACCCCTGACAAGGGAAGAGCCAGGTGCAATCAGCGGAGAGCGCCTGGACAGAGCCCCCTGCCACTCAGACTCTGTCGCCACTGGCCAGAGCAGTCCTGTCCGCCGTCTCATGCCCTGAAGACCGAACCCCTCGTCATCAGCCGGTCATCTGCCCATTTTCTAAACCTAAATTCAGGCTCACAGAGCAGAGAATTGACTCTGTCCCGGAGGCTGTTCAGCTAGTGCCACCCAGAGGCCAAATGTTGTCCTTGGAATGCAGTGGGGGAAGCAAAAGGGAAAAGGAAGAGTTTACTTATGTGTGTGCAGTATACATAGATTATATTTGCATAGTGCACATAAACACATATGTGCACATATGTACACACACGTTAAACGTGTGTGTATACATGTATATACCTATATGTATATATAGCTTGGGGTGGGCATCACACACCACTAATTCATCATGGACAGCAGTGACTCCATAATGACACTTATTTCTTATTTAGGTGGGAAGGAGTTGGCCACCAGTGACTGCCTGAGTGAAAGCCATGACCTAACATTAAAGCAGTTGATCAGAGGTGGGGTACATGGTTCTCCCCTTGGTCCCAAAATGGTGAAGCCCATCTGTCTGTCCCATCTGTCCCATCTGAGAGTGGCTCTTCTCACTTAGAAATAAGTGAAGGACCTTGTTCTACTTCAGGAGGCCTAAGAAAGTGGGTGTATAAGATGGAAGGGTGCCGAGTGTGACAAGCCAGTTTCCCCAGGCGCAGGCGCAGGCGCAGGCACAGGAAGGTACTTTGGGAAAGGCAAGGAGAGTCCGTATTTTCACAGGAACCAAATTACTCGGCCAATTCTAGCACGGGGTTAAGAAAAGCCCAGGTTCCCTGAGCCAGAAAACGGAAACCACCAACGAAAACCCGGGGCTCTAACCAGCGCATGGCGTTCAGGTAAATAAATGATTGTTACGGAGTCCTTAGTTACCACCTGCGCCTTCCACCCCCGACATCTGGGGACGGCGCTCATTTTTAAAAGCACACTGCCCTCCAGTGGCGCAAGGTAACTTTGCTCCGTGACTCGTTTCGCGACAGCCAAATCTCAACTTGACTTTTCCTGGGGCCCTGGGAAAAGCGTTGGGTGTTGGGCGACCACCACTACTGGAACGAGACTGAAGTGCGGGAACGTGCAATAAAAGAGGAGGCGATCTCGTTAGAAACCGCGGTCCCCTCCAAAGGCAGAGATTCGCGCTTTTTCCTTAGTGCTGTAACCCTGGCTCAGAGTTTGATCCGGCGGAGATTGAGGTACGAAGTGATGCTTCCAGGAGAGATACCCCGCGCTCACCGCGCGCCAGCAGCCCGGCGTGCAGGGGAAGGGGCGGGGGCGGCCGGCGCCCTGGGAGCGAGAGGGCTGGCAGGTGGTGAGTAAGGACATAAAGTCTGGTTGCGTGCGACCTGTCTGTCGCCCCGCGGGCTCACCAGCAGGCGCCCAGGTAAACAGCAGCAGCCAACATTGCAGGCTCGTCGCGTGTCAGCCGCTGTGCCAAGGGTCCCGCAGAAAGCACCCTACTCATTCTTCCTAACCACTCACTTTAACGGGTGCCACTACCCTCCCACTTTGAGGATGAGGAAACTGAGGCTCGGAGAGGCGATGCCACCTGCCCGTGTCCGCATGGGGGTCCAAGTCTGCCTGGACCAGAGCTGGCTTCAACGCTGCTCTCGGACCCGGCCGTGGGGCAAGGGCTGGACGCGGCGGCGCTCAGTGCGGGGACGAGCGCGAAGGGTGGCGGGCGTGAGGGCGGCTCACCTTGACGATGAGCGGGTTCTGAAACATGGAATCCCGCACGACCCCCAGCCTCTCGTTCTCCATTCCCGGCCGGATGTCGGCCACGGTCAGGGGCCGCCGCGGAGGCGGGCAGATGTGGCTGACCGTGCGGCGCACCGGCTGCTTCTTCTTCCGTCGCATGAGGTCCTGACTGGAGCTCTTGGCCTCTGGCATCCTGGAGGTCACGGCGAGTCGACCCGGGAGCTGGATCCCGCGCGCTTCCCAGCTTGGGGGCGAGCGCGGAGCTCGGAGGGGCCCACAGCCAGTCCCGGACCGCACCACTCGGACACCGGGGTGGGCACCGGACGCCGGGCTCCTTCCGAAGCGGGGCGCGGCAACCTCGGCCACCCTCTCACTGCAAAAAGGCCTAAAGGTCAATATAAGCCCCTCTGGTTCCTCGGAGCGTCTTCCGGGGGCCGCGCTGCGGTTTGGGAAAGGAGAAAAAAATCAAGATCACCCCTTAAGGAAGAATGGTACGGTCCGTCTCCATGGCGACGGGACGCCAACAGTTCTGGCGCGGTTCTAGTGTGGATCCCTTTTCTTTCAGGAACTATTGGCGGCCACTAAAGTGAACCTGTTCAGAGTTTTCTTAAATTGCGTGAGAAAACCCCAAGAATCACCACTTTGTTAAAAGCGACGGGGCGCTAGACGGTCATTTGCACTTGACTTCCAGGCCAAAGGTAGCCTCCCTCCACTCATCCCCACGCCGCTCACCGCCTCTTCTCATTTCTCCTCCCGG